>NC_048896.1:24034091-24334091 GCF_011077185.1 Oxyura jamaicensis | reverse complement strand
AATCTACTGTGTTGCGTCAGTTTTCAAAACTCATCTATACTATCAAGTTTTTCTTTAACTTAACACAAACATGTAATCTGAAGATCGTTTCTCCAGGCATCCCACCACCGCAGCATCCCAAAGGAGGTTGTGCCCAGTGTTGGATGAGCAGTTGTCGGCTTCATCATGAGTTCTGTCTGCTTTCACCTCTCTGGACTTTAAAGATTCCTCACAGTTCCTATAAACTACTTAGTGATTCTTTTAACATTACAAGCAATTTCTCAAAGTATGTTATTAAAAAAAAAAAAAAAAAAAGGAAGAAAAAAGTTTTTGCTGCACACTTCTCTTCAGTTTACACACTGTGAGCAATGAATTCTAACGCTCTTGTTACAAAACCTCACAGTGATTCTGACCTTAGCAGAGTTTCAGTCCCATGCTATTTCTAAAAGAGCACATAGGTTTCTTCTCTGTACATAAAATAATTTGGATGAAATGCTGATTCAAAAGAAGTCAATAAGCATTTTGCTATTGATTTCAAGAGACCCAATATTTCACCTTAATGGTTTATTGGACATAGAGTTTCAGAATATCAATATTTAGAAAGATATATAGTATGCAATAAGCCCCATAATTGCATAGAGCAAACTATAAAGTAAAATCATTTATACTAAAGAATTTTAACCTAACATTTATTTCTATGTAACATTTAATTGAGCTTCAGAAGACTAAATTGAGTGCCACAAGAAAAAAGTACGCCAAAGTCTTTCCATAACAAAGAATGGGTTCTACAAATAAGCTCAAGTAAGAGGTTCAGCATGTGAACTGTCATCCATGTTTCTGGTGATTAGAAATACCTCCAAAATTGACCTAGAGAAGAGAACCTTTTACTGAATTAAAACTAACTGTGACAAAGAGTGCATGAAAAACATCTGGTAGACACTTCATGCTATGCCGACAATAATGCTCCAAATGGAGTCTGGTATCCCATCTTTAGCATTTGAATTTTCTCAGGGCTAGAGCTTGTTTCTCTGTTCCATATCAGAATAAATTATTTTTTTTCTCCTGAGTGAAACACTCCTTGCTTACTCAAAAAGGCAAGGGGACAGGTAAAGCACTAATTTTTACCATAATATCTATCTCAACAAGGAACTGTGATGGCTACAAGCTAATGTACATCATGTATGTGCTCATTCTTCTCAAAGATTACAATTGCACACCAAAGATTACAATCAAGATGAGAACAGTCACAATCTGCCAAGTGTTATCTCTGCTGTTTCTCAACTTCTGTTACTAGGAGGTAAGTCTTTTCTCCCTGTTGAATCTAAGCATATCTTACTTGTCCTAAAACTTCCAAGTAAGAGGGAGTATAGCATCTGCCTTGATAAAGTACTCCAAAATATAAGTTACTTTCAATGCTAGGAAGAACATTTTTATATCTTTGTCTAATCAGCTTAAGAGTTCCATACAAGTGATCATCTTTTCTGTTTTTCCCTATCTCTCTCCAGTGACCTCTCAAAAGTTAACCTGAACAGCTGGCTGCATGCACTAGCAGCACTACGTAATGCTCCCTATCAGTCCACATCTCATTTTCCCTTCCTCCTTAAATCTAACTCCAAAAGGGCATGGATTAAGATGTATACCATGTGAACGATGTGGGTATTCCTGTATGAAATTAAAATAACTCCAGCATGACTATACAAAAGACACTTCAACCTTGCAATGCAACAATAAAATAAATAAATAAATGAATAAATAAAGCCACCTAGCTTTCCTTTAAATGACCAACTAATTAAAATCTTCCTTCTTGTGTCTACACTTCTAGTATTTTCCGCATTTCTTGAAATACACACACTTGAATTGTTTACAATTTTTAGCCTTCTATCTTATTAAATGCTGTGGACAACGACAAAAGTAACTTTGCCCTTAATAGTCTTCACTTACTTCAGGACAGATGCTACATTTTAATGTTTATGTTGAGGTTTGTGATCTAGAATGGTCCCTTTAAATCTCTCCCTGAGATTCTGTCTCCCAAGCTATACTGGTTTTAGGCAGACTACCTTGAAACTACCATCTTGAACAGGTTTTATAGCTATAAATTTGTTCAATAGCTTTTTGCATACTTTAAGCTTTAAATGCCTGCAATAACCTGCAGCAAGGAGTTCCACAGCTGGCTGCCTTATGCATAGAAATGTTTTATTTGAAAATGCCACCTTCACATTTAGTTTGAATAAATTGAAGATTATTCCTTTGGTGCTTTTCTCCATGTCATTATTTAATGGACCTCTTCTGAAGTTCTTCTGCACTGAACTCCGTCTACCATTATTCAACAGCTGGCAAGTCTTTAGCATTCCAAATAACTTAAGGCCAACAGCAAACTGTCATGCTTATAGAAAGGGATGAATAGCAAATAGCAAAGGTGCTAACATAAACCCATGTGAGACACCACTGATTTTCTTTCACCTTGAAAATTGGTGATTTGCACTTTTTTTTATATATTATTTATCCGCGAGAAGTACTTATTAGAGTTCATTCTGTAACTTAAAGGATAGTGGAGCTCTTGAAAGCTTTGCCCGAACTCTCTACTCTTCTTGGAAAAACATGGCTGTGATATCTTAAATCTTTGTCCCCTGCTTTTGGAAGCATGCATTGCCTTTCAGTACAAATTAAACAAAATTCCATTCTTAGCCTCAAAGTAAATTCAATATAAATGAAGTACTCACCACATATCTCTGCAGCATTGCATATGTTCTTCAAACTGCTTACAAAGATGACATGATATCTTTAAGAATTAAAGATTGTATCTATATTTTATAAAACATATCACAAGGAAAAGGTAAAACTTACTTATCAAATGTAATTGCTAGCACAAAAGCTTTTTAGTGACCACAGAACAGACTCAAGAATGTTTTTTCCCCTCCTACACAACTTCCATTTAGCTTTTACTAGTTTTCAGGGAAGCCCAGCTCATCAAAAACAAATAGTTACATACTTCCTAAAACTAGCTGACTGGAATTTCTTGATGTTTTTGTCTGTAGTTCTTTGTTAGAGAGAGACCTGAATGGGGCTTGTCATTGTTTTACACAAGAACGACTACACACTATACAGCCTAGAGCTATGAGAACACTCCTTGTGTTGCTTCCAGTTAAAAAAAATACACTAATATATGACATATTTTGCAATGTTAGCTAGAAAGAGTGGCTAGAGCCAGTATTTAATCCATGGCACCAAATTTCATGCCCTACCTTCAGAAAACACTGATTAGAATCACTGGAAAAGAACAATTCAGGAGGGAGGTCGTTCCAGATATTTCAGCTCATCCTAATAGTAAATCAGGATTCATGACACGGGTCCCCTGATCTTAATCTATGGCATGTCCTTCAGAAAAGGTAAACCAAGCTGCTTAACAAAACCTAAGAACAACTTCAAATATGGATGCCAAATGTTTAAATATTGTAAAGATATAACTATTTTTTAAAAGTTAGACTGATATAAATATTACATGTAAAGCTGGCTTGTTGCAACATTTTGCATAAAGTTTCATTACTTCTCTATATGTCTAGAACTTTTAAGAGAGTCTGTAGAGCACACTTTGCAAAAGATTTATTTTCTACAGTGAAAAAGCTACAGTGAAAGTAAGCTGCTGCTGCCTGGATTACACTCTGGTAGTTGACTGTTATTGGACACTTTCTCAAAGAAGATTGAACATTATCATTATATAAACTAAAGAGTAAGAAGAGAAGTTGGATAGTAAGTAAAATGTTTTACACCAGTGTTGCCTCTGCATTTTCACTTCTTTGAATTGTTTCTTTACTTTTTGCATTTTGAACCTTTTTAAAACTATAAAAGATACTGGAATTCCACCAGCTAAGGTATGCAGAGCAATATGAAAGTACATATTTGCTAATAATATTGCTTTATATATTTTTTTTCAAATTTTATCTTTTTAATTCAATGAATTATTCTATCAGCAATAAGATAATTGAGAAAACACTTATCTACTGCTTCAACCATTTTTTTTTTCCTTAAGATGGGCAGATTGGGAGGAGAAGAGAAGACAGCAGAGAACAAAACGGAAATGAGAAAAAAATTAGTCCTCATTCTGTAAGATGAACACTATAGCCTGACCTGTCATGCATTATAAAATATATATTATCAGTTATGTAAAATTTCTGATACTGATATTTTCCACTGGCAGAGTTCTTATATTCAATATCCAAAGTTAATCAAAAGGCCCCTGTATGAACTCGTCTGGAGTCTGACTGTTAAAAATAATGTGTGTATTATCAGAAACTTGAGTGATATTAACAAGGAAACAGTCAACTTTACAATATACGGGACACAATACAAAATGAAATGTATGTTCATTAACAATTAGTTCCAATAGTTATAGAATATGGAATATTTTTTTGATACTAAAAAAATAACCTAGCTTTCAGCTGAGCCACAGTTGTGCCTACATAAAATTCTCTAGACACTTAGCATATTTGATGATTATTTAAATTTAATTTATGCCTATGTATTAGGGAGTGTTTCCATACATCTGATATATTGGAGATTGCTAGTGAAGCCCTACACACTGATACAATTGTCAATCTTTATTTGTTAACCTGTACATTAGAAGATCAGGGATGAGAATTCCACTCATGTGAAACAAATATTATTTCAGAATACCTAGATGCAGTAAAAGACTACCTAAATCTATTAGCGAAAATAACATACAATTCTCATAGAAAAGATCTTGAATTATTGAGTTATTTGATATATTCCTAACAATGACCAACAATTCAAAGCAAACTAAAAGAAAACCAGTGCTATTGGGCAGAGAGTTCTAAAGGTTAAGCCCTCAATTAATTTCAGTGTAAATATTAACAAGTTTGAAGTAAGCCTAATGTAAAAGCTTAAGTGTCATTGTCTTAACATCCAAAATTTGCACAATACTTTTACATGCATTGGCATTGTGTGCATTAACTAGCCTACAGTATAAAAAAAATCAATATTTATATGAAATAAAAGTAACAAGCCAAGTAACAAGTAACTACACTTCAAACCAACTTATACAGTCAGTAGTAAATATAATGGGTTTGCATGCATTATCAGAAAAAGCATAAAACTCCTAGTACAACCATCATAAATAGCTTGTAATGGTATTTGTACATTATGTAGGGGGCTGGCATTTATTATGTGTGTTTATATTCCAGTGCTAGACTGAAGTTCCATCTGGCTGATGATACCAAACACATACCAGGAAAAAATACAGATTTCAATGTCAATTTCAAAAAAAAAAAAGGGGGGGGGGCATGGCTACAAATGTGATTGAAAATATTTTTTTCCAGTAAATATTCATAAAAATCTAAGAGAGATCAAAGTGGAACTTCATCCTTTATAAGGACTGAGAGAAACATTCAGAATTTAGTTAAAATTCTGACATATTTATCATTATACTAATATCTAAACTATATTAAAAACTGCATTTCAGTACATGCAATGAGAAATTGGCTACACTATAAAAACACTGATAATAGTGTTATCTCTTCTGTTCCAGCGAATATAACCTCAAAAAGGGAGCTTACTCTATTGACAATTCAAAGACTTCTCGAGTATTCACATTATGACTCTGACACTTGCATGACTGATAAGAGACAAAGTCAGAAAAAGTTTGAAGGTTAGTCTTTTGTCTCCCTTGAAACTAGTATTTTTAATACTATCTAGCAATCCTTTTCTGACAAACTCGGTTAAGAAACAATCTTTTTAAAGATATTAAAATGCAATTTCTGTATGTTTGGAAGAGCTGGCCAGATAAAAAATCATGAGGAATAATAGCACCGTCCTTCTTTATATATATATAGTATATATATATTTATGTAGTATATAAACTGAAGTAATTCTTAGTTCTGTTAAAAGACTGAGCTTTTGTTTATGTTTGTAAAAGAATTTTTATTCCTCAGAGTAATAAATTTCATCCTTTTGTAGCTTGGTTTGTAGCTGTGATTTGTTATGTTGCAAAACTTCTACAGAAGCAGCCTGGATGCTGTTAGATTCTTTCCTGCTCAAGGGATGGGGAACACTACATGTCTGAACATGGGATTTGGCAGTTAGCCCTCCAACAGCAATTGTGAAGGTAAAGCTGATCAAGGCAAAAAAAGGAAAAAAAAAAAAAAGGCAGCAGAGAACAGAAAGAATTAATAATGTCTGCATCACAACTTGGGAGATGCAGAAGAGTGGGTATGTGAAGTATGTGCAGAAGAGAGGGTATGTGGTCTTTCTTTTCCCATCTCTCTAATAGAAGCCTAAAACAGAAGCTGACTGTAGTAGCTACTATCTAGTGTCTTTCATATATATAGAGAGAAAGAGAGAGCAGCAGGAAACATAAGCATACATTTGAAGATCTGTTACCAGAACATATCTGGTAAAACATGACACACCTTGTCCTAGGAACAGGTATATCAGATACGAATCTGTGGTTCAGTTATGTTCATGGAATCAGAACCTCCCACTAACATCATCCTTCACATCAGAACAAAGTTCAGAAGTTCAGCATTTGATTGGAAGAGTACCACTGCTACTGGTACAAAGATGCTTATGTTGAGCTGCTGAAGACTCCCAGGCTATGCTTGTAGTAGCGAGTAGTGCCTATTAATTCTCAGAATTCACTACCCACACTACACATTTCAAGTGTTTTTACTTCACAGTAGTTCCTCTCTAGTCCTATGGACCGAACAAACCAGCAGCAACTGGGAGCATACTGGGTGAGCTTCTGGAGTTCACTATTCGTCTTCACTTCATTCAATAGGAACACAGTCAATGTGTCCAATGTAATGTGAACCGAAGCATATGAGGTGGGAAAGAATGTGACATGGATTTCAAAAGAGTGTTCCTTATCTGAACTAAGTACCGATGCAGGTGAACTCACAGAAAAATGGAAATGAGAAAGTGATAAGCTGAGCTTCAGTGGAACATTTCAGGCCCTGGAGGAGAACAAGGTCAACAGATAACTCAGGCTACCTGCATGGTGGAGGATATTGCAAAGCTGAACTGAAAGGGATTCGGAAAAAAAAAAAAAAAAAAAAAAAAAAAAAACTTCTCATGGTAGATGGGAGACTAATTTTCTAGATAGAAATTGAAACATACTACTAACAGCAGACTTCAGTGATATGTATGTGACGGCTGGCAGATTCTATTTTCAATTACTGGTTCAACAAGAAGCAATGCTATTTTAAGCACAGTTTTCATAGAAAAAAAAGGCACTGTAAAGACACTGGAAGTATAAAATAAGTTCAGGAAATGTTACAAATTAATTCAGTAAATTAGACTAAAAGATGAACAGTAACACTCAAAACTTTCCATTTAAGATTTCCGATTTAAAAAGATTTAAACTGAAATATAAATTTAACGAGGGTAGTCATCTAGACCAGAAAAAATGGTGAATTGAATCTGAGTCACAAGCTAACAGTTAAAGTTTCTTAAGTTATCTTGAATCTGTATCCGACACATCTTTAAATAAAGTGGTCTTTCAGGGAAGGATTCCAGACCTAGCTAATTAATAAACCCAAATGGAATAACAATGAACAACCAGAGCTTAGAAAGTGGAAAGAGGCCGACTAGTAGCGAGTACATTGCCCTCTTAAAAAGTCACGAAGCTTAGAGATAAAATGAAAGTTGTCAGTAGGTAAGCTGAGGTGACCCTGCAAATGAAATGAAAACAGATAGCTCATATGTCAGCCATTAAAAGAAGAGAGCAAGCAGAGAGGTTAATATGCAGTAAAGGATGGTAGTGACCTATTTTCTGAATCCTGTTTTCAGCAATGCTGAGATGAATATAAGGGAGACAAGGGTTCAGACATGACAGAATGCATCTATACCGCATCGAAAGTTTAATAAAAATTCAAAGAGACATATTCACATCGATCTTAACATTTAATAGTGATTTTAATTTTTATGTATTTATTCTAACCAGACCATGCTAGTGTACATTTATAGAATAGCATACATGGAAAGTGTATGGATTCTGGAAACAAAAGTTAGATTTCATTAACATGAAAGCTTTGGGATAAATTTTGATATCGAGAACAATTAAACATATAAGGGAAAATGAAAAATGAGATGAAGTAAAGCATATTTATTCCAAAGAGATGGATACCAGATTCAGCAGGCACAGTATCTTCCATTAGGCATTAATCCTCTTGACAAAGAAAATGTGGCATTTATCTGTACTTCAGTAATTCATTCTGTTACATGTAAAGCTGGAGAAAAATGGGTTTGGAACAAACATTATAGAAGGCTGAATAACTGGCTCAATTGGAGACATAATGGGCTGTTAAAAAACACTTAAAAGAAGCCTGGATTTGGGGTCTAATTTATTAAGTATCAAGTTGATGATAAGCACAAAAGTAAGTACTAATGAATTCAGATGATGCCAGACAGAACAGATTAAAAGACAAAAAAACACACACTACATTACATGGGAAGAACTGAAGATTCTCTTGCTTGGGAAGTCAGAAGAATTTCCACAAATTATGTTCTCTAGTGAGAACAAAAAAATCTTAAAAAAATCTCAATTTGAAAGAACTACACTCTAACGAATCATATTCAGGCTGTGCTTATATAGTATGATCTGCCTACCAAAAAATTAAGTTAGATTTAGGGTACAAAGCACTGCCCCTGCAATATGTTAATATAATACTCATCAGCTCTACTCAGGATCTCTCTAGCGTGGGCAGAAAGCAAGCCAATTTCTAGATGAAATAAGAGTGAAAGAGCATGGTTCAGGCCTTAGAAAACCAAGGCTTCAGTAAATTAAGCTTCCCCATAAATATAGTAAGGAAAACAGGAATAAAACAAAAAGGAGTAAAAAAGCCAGGACATTCACAGGTTGAAATCTGTGTATGGTTTTTGTTTTTCCAGACAGTCAAGATTTGCAAAGTGTTTTTGTAAGCCTGGACTTAACACGGTGTTTTTAAGGGATGAGAGCAATAGAGTGGAAAGACTAGCACAGGAAACATACTATAGTCCCTCTGTGAGCACTACAAAAAGTGGCATATATATTCATGTCATGTCCCTGCAGTTTTGTATTTTCCAGAGAGAATTAACAATAATGCAAGTGATCAATTATTGAGATATGAGATGACTAGTGGTTTGAATTTAATTCAATTTGGTTCTTAAATCAATTCTTAAAAACCATTCTTAAACTGTGTGGCTGCTCCAATGCTTGCATTATTTCCACTTACTGTAGCATATGTATAGTTAAAGGCACATTCAGAAGGTCAGGTACCTAACATTGACAAAACTCTCTCTAGTTTTTCGGTGCCACACAAAATGGCTGTGAATAGTAATATGCCCAAATGTTTCTGCACATTTACAAAGCTCAGTTTTAAAACTCTGTTTTTAAGTAGGGCAGTATCCCGACTTGTGTTCTAAGACAATCTTAAGTGACAGCACTGAACAAGATGAGATTGTGTTTATTCATTCATTATACCATTTATTGAAGTGTTCTTTTTTTACAGACAGATAAAACAGACAGATAAAAATAAGTCTAAAACATTTTCAGCTTGGTTCTATAACTCTGGTATTTAGCCCCAGAGAAGACTACAGAACCATTATCTTCTTTTATCTGACAGGGATTACTTAGCCTAAAGTACAAAAATATGGATAAACGAAAGGCGAAAGAGTATTTTTGCTTGGAATATTTTCCAGAACAGTGATGATGAGAAATAATAATGATAATAATAATAAGAGATCAAAGGCTCTTTCCATTCCATTAACCCATATTAATAGTGTGAAGGACTGGTAAATCCAGACAGCTTCCATCTGTTAAATAATAATGCTATTTTCTTTTCATTTAGAGGATCCTACAATGCCAGGTGACCTCAGGATCTGGAAGTTATTTCATATTTTGTTTGTCAGAAACTAGATTTGCAAGACTTTCAGTAAAAATTCTAAGTTGCATTGTGCTTAAAGTTAAAGCACTCCAGCTTCTAAAAGCTTTTAAATAAATATTAATGATGTACATTCAAGGAGAGGAATGGTGTAAAGTGCCTCCTCATTTCAGTACAGACATATGCAAATGAACTGCAGTCTACTTCTAATAAATGTTGAAGTTTAATTCTGTAAGCATTGAATACTATGAAAATGTGCTGTACACTAAGCCTGCTCTCCTACTCACTTCTGTGTATCATATTAGATTGATGCAAGATGCTTTCAAAACACTTAACAAGCAGATCCATCTCAGCTGTGCTATTCAGATTAAGAACCCTGCTAAGTAGGACTGTTACACCAGCTTTTTCAACCCATACTTGTTTCAGTTCTGTAATATCTTTTTAAGTGGAGGAAAGGAGTTTCCTTGACTCAAGAACAGTGCAAAACAAAAATAATTCCTTGTGTAAAGCTCATGTAAAGCCCATTCCTTTCATGAACTTGTTTCTTATCAATGAAGAGAGTTTGAAACCTGACCAGCAAACGGGATAAAAATTACATTCTCTCTGTCTTCTTCCCTCCAAGGAAGACAGTTGGAGGAGCTGGAAGACACTCACAGTCCAGCATTTTTTTTGATAGACAGCTTAACATATATATACCCACACCAAGAAAATAAATTTATAATGCCTGCTTCTACATATAAGCACTAATATAACAGCTATGTAAATTATTCTCATGAACAAAATCCAACTGAACTAATATTAAAATAATTAAGTAACTTGAACGTTTCATCAGGCTCCTAATTTATAAGACTACAGTTCACAAATTAAGTATACTTTAGTGAATTGCGGGTGTTTAGATTGAATTTTTCACTAAATTCACAGAACTTTAACAGAAAGAAAACATTAACAACATGTGCATGGTATTTCTGATATCATAAGCATTTCAGATTCGGTATGAGTTTCTAAGAACTTTTAATTTTATTTAAGATATATTACAGTAAGGCGAAATGAGAAAATGAAAGTATATACATACAAAGTACTTTTATAATTACAAACATTGTAATAACAATTCCAAATAACAAATAGTATATAGACCTTATATACTGAGAAATGCAAAAATCAGGAAAAGATATCCCTCGTTTATTTAAAGATTCTCATTGTTTAGTCTAAGGCTAGACTAAATTTCACTTCTGCTATTGAAGCACTTCCATGGAAAAATAAAACTGATGTTCTCTGGATATGACTTTCAAAGGTGCTCTAACAGGTCTAACTTCATTGAAATCAGAGGTAATTTCACAAACAAATTGGGAAAAAAAAATATATATATATATATTTATCCCTGTAGTCAACCTCTATAAAAATGAACCAGAGCACCTACTCTTACATTCTGCTCATATATATAACCTTTTGAAGTACCAGTTTATTCCACTTCAATTTTAGCACAGGAATAAGTTTTGCCTATCTGAGCACATTATCTGAAGGCAGAACTGGTTTCCCAGCTACCTGGGTTCAGACTGTTGAAATCTTTTGTAAGTATATTGCTAGGCAGCGGGGAAAAAAAACACATGAGTATAGCACTTCTATATCTCAAAACGAAAAGTAGAAGGAATAGCAGTAGTGGTATCATTAACTTTGTCAATATTCATAATGCTTCAAAAGAATATATAAGGAAAGCTTTGAAAACAGATTTCTCTCCCTTGCTGTATTATCTACAAGATCTGAATGTAAACATATGTTAATTAAAAAAAAAGTATAATAAGTGATTCAAATAAAATAAAAATAAAAACAGATAACTTGCCTTTTAATGTCCAGGAACTCTGAAATATTTTCTATCTAAAAGACATGATTGTATAGTACGATCCTACTGCTTATTAGAGGCTCAGATGAACAATAAGCATATAGAACAAAAGTTTTTAGTTTACCTTTTAATTTTATCTTTATGTCTTCTTCTATTGTTTATTCCTTCAGGAACAGTCAGTACACATAAAACATTAGCCAAAGAAAGGAATTAATGTTGACATGAAAATTAGACAAAAAAATGAGAATAACCTGTTTCCTTGAAAACATATAAAAAGCATAGGGGGGGCATAGGGAGAAGGAGTGTTTGTTATTTTACAGTGGTACTGATCGATTCAAATTAGATTTATTTTGTTACAAGTAGCAATTAGAATCTTTTGTTTGTTTGTTTTTATTAGATTTTATCATGATAGACTACTTGCTGCCTGCTTACCTGCCCAAAATCTGCTTTTATTTGATGGAAATGTGTTCCATCTTTACTGAGCCAAGAATACAGTACTGCAATAAAATGATATTCTCTAAGCTTTTATAGCATATATGCTTCAAGAATTGATAAATTTAGTAATTTAGTGGTTCTTCTCTTTCATCCAAAAAACTCCTCTGTCTCACCTCCTTTTCTTCCCATAATAAAAATGGCTACAAAATGTTGAATGAGAGTTCCCTTTTCTGATATCATGGTAGAAACATTTGTTATACAGAAAGTTACTGAAATGTCAGCTATGGCTTGCCTTGCAATCTCAAGCATTAGGACAGATGTCTTATATAGGTTAATAGTTTTCCCAACACTAATTTAACAAATGAGCAACATCTAATGTGTTGATCTGCTAATAGAATTATTTAATAAGATCATTTGTTTTACATTAGTTCAACCAACTCCTTACACTGCCAATTGTTTTTTTTTGACTAAATCAAGATAGAAGTTTGAATTACAGGCTTGATAAATCCTTTACTAGTTGCAGCTTCTAAGTAAACTCACAGTTTTGATGATCACAGAAAAGCCATTTCATTAAGTACACTCATAATGTAATCTACTTCTCACTTCTACCAAGTATATTAATGTTAATAATGTAAATAATTGGTTATTCCAATAAAAAATAAGAAGTACTTTCAGCAGTACAGTGTTTGTGATTATTGTTGGCAGATGCATCAAAACATCACAGGGGTACAAGTGAGATCGATCTGGATATCTGTTTGACACTGTTACAACAACCAGTATGAACTTTTTTTTTCTTGATTTAAAAGGAAGACAAATACATTATAATATATCATACAGCAAACTGACTTTTTTATATATTGAACCTGCAACTAAGCAGTCTGGCCACTTTCAGAAAAGTCAGGCATTTCAAATACAATCTGAATTCAAACATTTCTAGATAGGTTGAAGGCAAAAAGACAATGTATTTGCTCTGATTTACTGATATGGGAAGGTATTTCTAAAACTCACATAAAAGTTTTATCCTGCTTAGCTATAGAGGATTAATGTGAATTAAGTTTCTTGATAGCCTAAGCGTAAATTTTCACAGAGCACCTTAACTTTACATTGACAAATGGAAAAATGAATCAGAGCAGTCAAACACATTTTTCATTTAACTTCAGAAACAGACAGATTACCGGATAACCCTGCCAGAGAGACTGTTTGAAAAGAGATATTTTAAATAATATTCCGAATAAAGATCAGTGGTTTTTAAACTGTTAAAAGCCAAGTAGGAATAATAATAATAATAAAGCTGAGTAAACAGCTTGGTAACTGAACAAACATTAATAATTGATCTGATATTGAGAGGTGATATTTAAAAGACCTACTAAATGGGTAAAAATTGCTTCCTAATGATGTAACTTTTTTATGCTTGAGCAATTTTAACAAGTTTCCATAATGCAAAACATGTAGAAGAGAATCTAATTAATATAGTAGCAAATTAAACCATTATCCATTTCACAATGCATCTGCTTATGTAGGGCAAACACCTGAAAATGGTTGAGATTTTCAAATTAACAAATAAATATACTAAATAAAAATGTATTTCCCCCCTTCACAAAAAAGCTTTTCCAACTTCTAATCACTTCTCACAAAACAGAAGAAAATTATGAGCTTTGAAAAATATTTTCATTCAGTATTTTAGGTCAAGCTTGTCCTTTATCTTGTTTTCCTTCATAGTAAACTTTCAACTATTTTAAAGATGCAGTCCTGAGCATACTGCATAATGAAAATTGTAGAATTTGCATACAAATACTAAAAAAGTTGCTGATCTATCAGGATAGATATAAATAAACATTTTCCTAGCCATTTGATTTTCTTAGTACCCATTTAAGTAAAAGCTGATGAAGATTTAAGAATTCTTTGCTGTTAAGTGAATTAAATGTCAACAGAACTACCTCAGCAGGAGGCTATTTTGCTGTATTCACCATCTCTCTACTTGTCTCACTACCAGCTCTACCACTGGTAAAATTCAGAACTCTCTCAAGACTTTATATATAATCAGTGGGATGTTTAGCTTTCACTCTAAATTTAGTTAGTAAGAGTCTAATCATAATGAAATTACTAAACAAAAGATGAAGAACTCCAAAAATACAACAGATGAAGAAGACATCAAGATAAAAGACTGGCATGACTAGTTCATCAACTTAGAACTGAAACATAATACTGCTGCCACTTTCATGTGGACCCAGATACTGAAATTACCTGAAGGCAATAAGGAATAAAGGAAGCAACAACAACCACCTCGGTAACAGGGCATATCAACTTCACGTAATAGTAATTTAGGTAATCAAGCAAGGAATCGTAAATGTTGTGCACAAGCCGAAAATGCCAAGAAACGGTATGTTACTTCTAAAAGATACTGGCACTAACAAGTAGTCTTGTTTAAGTAAAACAAACAAATGTCCTTTCATCTTTTGAAAAAAATAGGAATTTAAGCAAGAGAAATGAAGTGACATCCAAAATTATGACAAGAACAAAGCAAATAATAGGAGATATCTGAGGCAAGGAACAATTTATGAAGACAAAATTATTATCCCTTTCAAAGACCGGAGGCCTATGAGGCCCTGCACTACAGAACATAACTACTAACACCTGAAATTAAAAAAAAAAAAAAAAAAAAAAAAAAAAAAAGCTACGTTTGAACCTGACAATAACACTACTAAGCTTGGTGAGCTATTCTATGCCTTCTATTGAAAAGAGTTTACATGTTAAGATTGTTGAACAGAGTTTGTGAGTATAATGTACATGAACTCCTTGTGAAAAATTGGCATGTAAATTTGGAATTGGTACTAAGTCCTGGACATTGGAAATAAAATGAAGAGTTAAACATCATCCGGATATAAAGATAGTACTTGCTAACTTACAGCAGAACACCGTTATAGTTATAATGGCTAAATACATCTTACAGAATTCTCAGATAATTAGTTTTATGACATCAAATTCAGCTAAGTGCTAGAAAAAGAACATAGGTTAGTGCTAGAAAAATGAAACAGGAAAATGTTCAATAAAGTGCTTTAAAAATCAGAAATGTAAAATAAGTCAAGGTTTACAGAACACTTACTAAGCTTCTAGCACTGGTAAAAAAAAAGAGCTTTAAGTTACAACTGTATTGGTCAGTGCAATTTAAATTAGGAACTTGGTGAATCAATATCTGTACCTTTTTAAATTCTTAGAATCTGACTTTTTACTTAATGACAGAGACAGCTCCATGGGAGGTAAAAGCACTGACACATGAACAAGTTAAAGACAGGGGAATTAGAGAAACAAAATAACTTACCTGAAGTCATGTAGTGGAGTAAAAACAGGAAAGTATGTATTGACTTATATAGCAGATTAGTAATTAGAATTTAAGACCACCTTAATGATTACCTTCATTATTTAGTTGTTTATATTTATGTTTATATTTATATCCCCTAACTAGTAGCTTTCAGACATTCAGAATCTGAGTTCACACTCTGAAAACTGCGAGACAAGATGGCACAAGCTGAGGAACAATTAAAGTGTTACTTTTAAATAATTTAATGAAAACAGGTCTTTAGAAAGGGTGGTGTGTATAAACCTGGCTAAGGTATAAAACTAATTTATCAGGAATGGTGTTTTTTCTGTGCAGTATTTCTTCTTTCTGTTGCTCCATTGGGAAGCTTCATAAATTTAATACTGGAAGGCAGTAATGAAAAGCTAATTTTTTCTAAACATAGTGTTTTACGAAGATTATTTATTACATTACCAGCCCTACTTCTGCATAACAAGGTTGACAGATAGAATCATGTCACTTTATGATCTCAGTATGGTGTTACATTCCAAATACAAAACAGATTGGTAATCAAATTCAAACCATCATTTTTTCTGCTATCCCAATTAAGATACAAAGGGATCTTTGAAGAAAATTTATTCTTTAAGTCCTACGCCGGTCTCTTTTAACTAGCAGTGGTCAAAGCTGAACACGGCTCAATATGCCACAAAATATGGAAAAGCTTCCTGTCTGCAATTGTAAATTTCACAGATTCCATCCTAACAACTTCTTTGAAAAGTGGTAAATAAGGAAGAGTAGTAGAAATTAGCCAAGGTGCTCTTTACCTTCCCTGTAGGTAAAGAGAGTTTCTCCTTGTGAACTCTGATGAACGTTTACTAATTTGTGAGCAGGGAGGAGCAAGGATGAGAATTCCTTCAAAGACAGCAATAGCAGCAAATAATAGTAATTCTGGCAGTACTGAATTAATGGTAACTTTCTAAGAAGCTGATAAAGACCTTAAATTCAAGAAGTAAAGAAAAACAGGAAAAAAGCATTATGTAAAGTTCAGTAAGTTCAGTGGAAGTGTGTGACAGGTATGATGGAAAATGGTAAAAAACATTAAAACATTTGCCATCTTTTCTAAACAAAATGCTCAAGATGAAGAGGTTACAGGAAGAGGTCAAATATCTCAAAGGTTTGCGTAAATGAAGAAAAACAAAAGCTTTTCGCATTGAGAGGGATCATGCTTCTAAAAAAACAGAACGCATTTGAGCAGTGGAAATTGTGTGGTATGGAGTATTATGTGGTATTTTATAGCACATTCACTGAATCTGGGAGCCGAATTAGAATTTTGAAAACCACAGGCACTCATTTCACTGTCCAAATCAAAAGTGGTGGAACTTTCTAAACACCAAAAATCTGTAACAGACTCTGCTTCTAATTTGAGACTTAAGAGAATGGTCCAGTGCAAATATCTGCAATTACAGATTCACTGTAGGAAATATATACCCTCAAAATAAAAATTAAAAGAATTAACTCACCACTTGTCCATTCTGAGGATTTTTATGAGCATATGGGGGTCCACGGATATGATTCCACATCTGACCAGATGTCATAGCAAATACAACACACTAGAAAAATAGAAAAACAATAATATAATTGTTTTTTAACCCAGATGAACTGAATAAAAAAACACTCTGCCAGTGATGTTTGGTTTAGGTACATATTTGTTTACCTAGCCAGATACAGTATCTACTTCTATTTGATGTTTAGGATAGGGTTTTCAGATGTGCTGCTCTCATAAAATTCTTAATGACTTCTGTTAGAAAATGAGTCAGCTCAAGACAGAAATTTTCAAACTCTTTCTTCAAATAATCCTCTCTTTATGTGCACTTGGAATTGCCACATTTACAAATCCGCATGGCAGAAAACACTCATGATAGTAGAAAGCACTCACTACAAATGTTCTGAAAACTGTCATTTGAGATTTCTGCAACCTTTCATGATGTTATTTCTGCCTCTAATATGAATGTTTAGCTTAGCTGTTTACATTCAGGTATATGAAACTATTTAAAAAACACCGGAAAAAAAATCCAACTATTCAAATGCCTGTCTCATTTATGAAATGCTTACTTTGTGTCCTGTATGACTGTGATCCATTTTAGCAATGACAAAGGACAATGGCTGAGTTGATAGATAAGTGATATTCTCTATGGAAAGGTGTGGAGTTAGGATAAGAATCTATGAAAACTGGAAAAAATGGACATTACTTCTTGCAGAAGGTCATACTACAGAATCTAAATGGCGAAAATCAGTTACAGCAGTAGTCGTGGCTATCTTAAAGAGGAAATTAAAATATCTTTTAATAGACAAATGAGAAAAACAGTAAAGCTGAACTTGGATCATCTAAATGTCTTCTGATTTAATAGTGCAAATAATCCTTAAAAGATTCTGATATAAACGAGGTACAGCTTCTATATATATGCTTATTTTTACTGTAAAAGTATATTCCCACTAGCAAAAGTACAGCCATAGCAATTTAAGCAGATGGTTCACGAGTGTGTAATTTTTTTATTATTATTATTTTTAACCAGGATGATTAGCTAAACCAGAGATTACTAACTTCTCTTTACTAAAGAAAAGTAGTGAGGAGTTCTTCAGCTTTTATTTAAAGAACATTTAATAATGTATTTGTAATAAATTTAAGCTAGTGTAGCTCTCTGTAGCACAGTAAATCCCAAATGGTCACCTCTAGCAATATACTTTGAACCATCTTTGTAAGTCGTTAGGACTGAATCTTGATAGACTTTATATAAACTTGTCTGGCTTTTCTAGAGTTTTAACCTGATTAGCTGAAACAGCCATTTTTTCAAAGACCAGATGTCTATGCTTAGTTTACATTACTTTTGCTCATCTCTGTAGGGCATAACCATTTTATCCCTCTCCATTCCATTTAGGATGAATTGGTTATGATCAGCATAGTGATGCAGTGTAACCAGAGATATCAAAAGCAGTAACACAAGATACACTCTACCAGTATGGAATGATGAAGACAGGGGCACATGATGACACTAGAGATCACAAGTCCGTAAATATTGTACCAATGCCGAATTAAAGAAACAAAGGAACAAAGGCAAGGGAGATGGTTAAAACCAGTTTTAGGGGTAACAAATAAAACAGATAAACACCAATTTATCAAATTTTTACGTGAGGTGTAGTTGCTGGTCAATGAAAAAAGGACAATGTGTAAAAGTATCCCCAAGTGAGCTCTAGGGCGAGGAGGAAAAAAAAATCCTACTTCCAGCAAAGAATGTGAAACACTGAGAACTCACCATAGCAGCACACCCTTTCTCCAGATCAAAGCCAAGGATCTCAAGATCCATAGAGAATCAGTGGAAGAATAACCATAACATTCAGAAAGAGGGAAGAATTATAGTTTGTGCATAATTTTGTGTTGTTACTGTTGACATTTTTTGCCCTTGTAACAGAAAGAAACTTAAAAAAAAAAAAAAAAAAAAAATCCGCCCTGTAATAATGATGTCTGATTTAACAATAATACTTTAATTATACTGTTAAGATTTCAATTACACTAAGAGCAGATTCTTGGCTCTAAATATAAAGTGTGTTTCATTTTGTCCATAACAGGATTTGGAGTATAACAGTATTGTAATTAATATGGCAGATGAAAGCATATCGGTAACGATTATTAGCAAATGGGTTATGTTTTAATTAATAATATGCAATGAAGTGAAGAGAGTATGTGCTTCCATTACTGAAAAAAAAGGAGACTGTTATTTCTGTATCTTGCAGATTATTTTAGCTGAGAAATTTACACTGCAATTTTGGTGAAGAATCACAGAGCTGATAGCTTATGTGAAGATAGCAAAAGTGTAGAAACTGAGATGAAGGTAATAAAGATAAGGTGAAAGATGTGAAAGGGGAAAAGTCAGAGAGCTGAAATGTAAAATATCAAAAGAGAAGAGGTGCATGTAGTGCACAAATATGGGTGGCTCTGAAAGTTAGTCTTCTATTAGATTTGTGATTTTCCTCATTCTTAAATTTATATATTTAATTTATGCTCAATAGAACCACGTCTGTTTCCATATGTAAAGATAAAAACAGCAACTTCAGTTTACATTAGTGATGCGCTTTTAACTGGTAATTCTTTCAAATTGCTTAAGTTCTCTAATGCTGGCAAGTATGGATACATGACCTCACAACATGCTAATATCTAACAAAAAAAGACAGGAGACAGTAGTAGGAAGAAACTCTTAATCTATTTTAATTACCCCAAGAATATAGCATTTCCATCTTATCCCTTACGGAAGCATTTGGTGCGCTACAGGTAGTAGTTGACATTCAAGCTCCATTCCATGTTCTCTTATTACTATCAACGAGGTATTGATCTGTTATATTCATTATTGTAATCCACAGACTTTTAATGTTTGTAAAATATACTTGAAATATACCTCATTATTTGTAGAATTGACACACGTATCATAGACACACTGATACCCAATGCTTACCATTCCAAACCCCTTAGTCTCCATGTGATCCCATGCTTTGGAATCCAAAATTTCCAAAACACCTGGTTGTTTCATTGCTATGAATCAATGTTCCTCAGGATAAAACTTCTACAAATTCATTTTGACAAATGAGCAACTTGCAACATGTAATTAATGACTTCATATTTACCTTAAGGTTTTATATGGTATTGGTTATAGTGTTTTTATTTATATGGTTATTTATTTTATATTTATTTTATTTATATGGTATTGATTACAATCGATTCATATGCAGAGAAGTTATTGTTTTCAGTTTTATTGGACCTTGTCAAAGTACAAAGGATGAAAAGTAGAGAAAGAAGATTCGAGTGAGGCACTTTTCTGTGAGCACTTAAAAGGATTTATTATTTTTTTTCACTTACCCAGGCAAAGCAGAGTCTCTGCTTTAGCAGTTCTACAGAGAACCACTCACCCCTTACCAAAGACAGTCCTCTCACATACTCACAACCCCTTCCTTTCATCCTCCTGACTAGGAAGAATAGGAACAGCTCCTAGGCAGCTCCCTCGGAATCTGAAAACAGACTTTGCCCTCCCAGATTCCATAGTTACACAGGCAATATTGATATACTGAAAAACTGAAAATTACAGGCAGAAAAGCATGTTGGCAACCTAGCAAAGAAACCATTTTAAGAAGCCCCATGTTGTCCACATTCTAGCCATTTGAAGAAATATTTCCTCAGCTCTAGAGAAACTATTGTCTGAAATGTAACAATTGCTTATGTAAAATGTTAGAAATTTGCTCAGCCTTACACTACTTGACCTTTTATTCTCTGCTTAAGAAATGAAGAGTCTTGACAAGAATCTGAATTGCTTCTCTTTATCAGTATAAAAGGACGGGAGTCTGCAAGTATCTTAGGACTGAAGTCCTTCCTCATCTTTGTATTAGTATGTGAGAGGGAAAAATATCCATAGATGAACAGTAGGATTTAAATTAGAGTCTAAAACAATCTAGGGGATAAATTTTGGGTGTGATCTCAAAAGATGTCTTTTGAGTACTAGGTACAGTGACTCAACCACCACAGCTTGCCTTTCTAGAAGTCTTCTGGGTAATGCTGCAAGTAAAAATGCCTAAAGCATAAGATACCACCAGAGTCTGCAGTGCTTCCATGAGGGGATGAAACAGCTTATCACACTGCTATTGCTCGATTTCATACTGAGGACAAAACTAATTCAACAGTTTTGTGTTAACTGGCATTGGAATGTATGACAGTTCTCTTGATTCTGTGCCTATTCAAAACTATTAGACGGGTTATTAAAAATGGCATTCCAAAATATTTTCCTAAAATATGGCTGAAAATATTATTTATAAGGTTTTGTTTTGTTTTGTTTTTGTTTTTCAGTTGATGTTCATACCAAATTAAAATCCAGTCTTCTGGGATCCTTTTTCCTCCTAGTAAAAACATGAAAGGCATTTTATGCAGAGTTTTTTTTCTAATTTTTAGGAACAGAGAGGCACTGTCCATTTTTTTTTTTTTTTTAAATAAAAAAATAGGTATACAACCTTTGGGAGTATAAAAGCTCTTCAAAACAACAAACCAAAGAATTTAAAACAATGAAAACAAAAAAATAGCCCTGTCTATTTGCAATGATATGGAATCCTTGGTTTTCAATTACTGAATTTCAGGAGATCTATGATTAAATTGAAATGTAAAATGTTATTTTCCATAAGGTTAATGAATGCTGGCCATCTAGCAGAATGAAGCATGAAGAGAAAAAAACAATTTTGATTATACACAAAGTTAGAGTACACTCATGCCTTCAACTACAGCCCCAGGGTACACAGCACATGGCCTCTTTAAAATGGTGCTAACAAAAATCTCTGACACATTTAGTATAAAGTGGTTTGATACCTGCATTAAAAGGCAGTCACTATCGGTGATAAAGGTTACTTTTTCTTTTGGGTCATTTATCATCATCTTTTGAAATAATTTCTCTACTACCTTTCCTAGAGAGAATTACAGAGGCTTTGTTTTTCTTTCAGTTAAACTAAAATGATGTAGGAAAAGAGACGTGAAACCAAAAAAAAAGTTTTAACATCACCTAATTCAGTCCTAGAAATTTGACTGTATTACTTTTACTGCATTTCGGCCAAAGCAACTATAAAATGAGATTATTTACCTTTTTACTATAAGTAATTAAACTGGAATATTGTATTATAAGCCTAAATTCTGTGGTATTATTCAGAAGCATAAATCCAAATGACACTGTTAGAAAAGTGGCAGTAGAGGACAGCTTCATATAGCTATAGGACAATTAATGTTGCAACGGACCTCCATTGGTCATCTTATATCTGTTACAGTTTAGATCATTGTCCAGTTGACTTCTGAGTATGTCAGGATACCAGTCCTGACCCCCGAACTCAGCCCAGGTTTTCAATTGGTCTTCTCCCAGAAAGCCCTGAATTGGACATAAAAACACACATACACATGCACTGCAGGAATAACAGGTGGCCAACACTACATAGAATCAGTTCTCATTTTGTACACTTTGGACCTGTGTAAGTCTGAATAGTAAAAGGAATACTACAAACCACTTATCTGTTTTTTGTTAGAAATCACAGATGCCAGAAGACATCCACCCCTTTTTACTCTCTGGTTCCTCTCCCTATTCTCAGCTCACACTTTTCAAGGATTCAAAACCCAACACTTCACTTTCAATATAATAAAACTTTTTCATTGGAAAATACTAATATTCTACACAAAGATATGGAACTAAATTTGACAGCCTTACTTTGAAGGCTTCTCCCAGCTCTCTAAATTGAAAGAAAACATTCTACTTGAAATCTAGTCCTTCAGGTAGTTTATTTGAAATCTTGGACTTCATTCCTTGACTTTTGAACAACTGGTACTAGGTAACTTCATCCCTGAATTGATGTAATAAATGCTGCCAGTGAGCCATCAGCTCTAAGTGTCACAAGAAGGTAAGTATCTCCTTGCCTTGTTGAATCAGAGCAAAACTGACCACCAATATGACATGACTTTGAAAAAGCAAAAACAATTTTGTTTTGTATCAGTAACCTGCTTCTAGCAGAGCTAAAATGCAAATGCCACTGGCACAAGTAAACTCATATTCCATCTACAATCCTGGCCATATGCGTTCAAGAAACATTAATTCAGATAGAAGCAAGTTGAGAAAAAGTATTTAAAATGATTGAGTGAACAAATAACCCATTTACATTGAAAGAGAAGAAAAGCTTGACTTATCTTGTACAGAATAAATGAACAAATTTTTTAAAAGTACTGTTCTCATTTCTAGCATAGAAGGAAGGAATTCTATTAAGCTGTAAAATGTTGGACTGACTTTATGCTACTCTAATGCTGATAACCAGGCTCCTGAATCATGGTTCAGGAGCATGTCCCCCAAAATTAAGTCTTAATGCTACTTCTCAGATTTAATTCTTCTGTCAGTCACAATGACAGCACAAATTAATTTAATGAGTGCTTGTTGATAAACCTTAACTGTCATCTGTCATACTTACATGCTATCTAAAACTAAGATAGCTGACTATGCAGCACAGACAGTGTTTCTCCATGAGTCTTCTCAGATGTTTGAAGACTATGGTAAAAACAAACATACTGAAATACACTGTTAAGCACATTTGAACTTAATTCATCATTTATGCCCTTTGGTTTTTAATTTACTATGCAAGTAACAAAGACACAAACGCTAAGATAGGGAACTAACGCAAAGCATATTAGTATGGAAAATCTGCATACCAGAGCTGCCATGGCCCAGCCAGTTTTGTTGTAGATGAATTCTAAATTATTTCTTCTCAGATATAACAAGCCACCAACAAGAGATACCAGAAGAGCCAATGCGATTGTACCAGAATAGTTAGGAGGCCTGAACACTCTAATCTGGAAAAGATAAATGCAAATACAGATCAGAAATAAATACATACCTACAGATCAATTTCCATATAAACAAACAAGGAGCATAAGGAGCATCTGAAATCTGGTTTTGACACAGACTAATCACTGAATGTATCCATAAATAAGAAAAACATAGTACTTGCTTTAATAAATAGATTGCATAAAAAAGCTTTAGGGACCATTTAAACTGATAATACGCTACTGATCTGAAAATTTCAATGCAGAATATTCCATTATCTCTTCTTTAAGAAAATTAAACTGTTCAACTCAAAAAAAATATATGTATTTTCAACAGATATGCATGTTGTTTCTGAATTAGGAGCAACTACTTTTGGGTCCATTTGTTTTGTATGTAGTATTGCAAGCATGTATTACTCATTCAAAACTAATTATCACAATAACACTACTTCTTTTTATCTAGAAAAAACTACACATAATTTAACAAAGCAAGAATAAAATATAATCTGCAAACTGTAGAAGTTACCACAACTATCATGAATATTTATTTTGGTTTTGTTTCTTTAAAAATATGCATTCAAGAGCCTATGTTTTAATGGAAAAACAGGCATTAAGGAGGGACTGCGTTTATCATCTGCCTGTCTCAGACTACAAAGGTACATTTGGCTCTAACTTTTAAAATTGTCGGAAGACTTACATGAACATCTGTTCTGTCAGCTATCCATTTAGCTAGCTGTTCAGCTGCAAATCCGATTCTCTGCAGGTCAAATGTGTCAGCTCTCTTGGGCTTACCTTTTGGTGGAAAATGCATGAAAGTCGGAGCAGAGTTCATATTCAGCTACAAAACCAGGAAAAATAGCAAAAAAATTACTAACCCCATACTTTAAGGTGTTTACCTGTTATGTATCAGACAACATAACCATATTCAATATGAAAAATATTATTTGCTTTCCTGCATAATGTGTTACTCTTTTTTATACATCTTCATGTACAGTCCTAGAAAAAGAGTGCTCGAAGTATTCCTTGCTACTTTCTTCTGGTAGATTCTTTCGGATGTTTAATTATTCAGAATATTTCACCTGCAAGCTTTTCTGACTATCTTATGATTTATATTTCCCACATACTGTAAGAATTTCACAATAATTAGTAAAAACAGACAGCCCACCTCCCTCCAATCTATTAAAGCATATTAGGCTGAAATTCAGGGGAAAATAAAAGCTTATAGCTTGACATTGTTTCTCTTGCTTAACTCTCACCAGTACAAAGTTACCTAGACTAACCTATTCGTCTTCACTGGTTTCAAGACAGACTACTCCACCAGTGCTTAGTCCTTTTTGAATCCCAGAAAACCTAGATAACTTGCTTCGATGACATAACTTGCTCTGGGAATCGGGTGAATATTATTCCACATATTGATGCCAGTGGAACTATTCACACTGTATCAATTTGTTTAAATATAATTCAGTTGATTTGAAATCTTTCATATTTAAAAGAAATAAAAAGTGAGAGTATGCCTCTTTGTAAGTCCTCTCAGCTATATTTTGTACAGGATAAAAAAAAAAAAAAACATAGATGATAAACAGATTTATATTTGCCACTTTGTTTAAATTTTGACTTCAGCTTTGCTATAGGTGCTATAGGTATATATTGCTATAGGTATATAATTATCCTATATAAGATTCCTCCATATTCAGTCCATCTCAGAAAAGATGTAATAAACCACTTGAAAAACATGAAAATTAACTTAAACAAAATCAGGGAAAATATTTAAATATGATGCAATATGGAGATCTTTGAGCAGCAAACACAGAGTAAGCTTGTTTGTTTCATTCCTGAAAAATGAGTTTTATCACATTACCAAAACATATTATCTAATCAAGTACAGAACTGAAGTTATCATTAGAGATTACCAACTATTAAAATATTTTCCAACTAAGCAAAAAACAGCTCACTTCCTTAGTGAACCTATTTGTAAATAAAAGTATTCTGAGAAAGGCTAAGAGAAAAGTTGTAAAATAGTTTAACAATATTTTGTAAGATTCAGAAACCTCAGATGCAGAAGCCTTCTGACACTGTATGGAGATTAAGGGCAGTTGGTCTACAGCTGCTTTATCATTTCTCTATGAACATTATAAAGGCTGGAAAACCAGTCTTTTTTTAATTTTTTTAAATTTCTTTTTCCTCTGGCATCAGTATTACATTACTGGTTTGCACATGTAAGGACAAGGTCAGAACTACTCCAAAAATCCACTTTAACATAATCATCAGTCATTCAGGTCCCTTATGCTTATCACAGTATTTCTCACAGACAGCCAAAAAACTTTCACATTTTATTTAATTTGGTATAATTTTTACATGACTTTAAATGTGCATCATCTGAAAAACTGAACCTGTGCCCTTTTACACAAGTAATAAATTGGACTGTACTACTCTAATATGTATTGATGGCTTAAGGCAAGATCAAACAATGTATTTTATACTAGTGTGACCATAAAGGATAATGTAAGATAAATTTTTAAAGGTTTAAAGTTTTAAAATCAAAATCTCAGCCACTAATAAACATATTTTTACACAACATATTCTAAGATGCCTGATGGAAGCCAAAATATTTACAAGACACGGTAAACTACCAAAATATTAAATTTTTGGAAATTAAATATTTAAAATTTTCAGAGAAAATGTCTAGCACATATTTCACCAAAAGGCGATTAAAAATATAGAGAACTTCAAAACTTGTTACTCTTCTTAATCTCTATTTTTAGCTTCAATCAGTAGATAAATATCTAAGAGAAAAAAGCATGGTTTTCTTTAGCATGAATTTTCCAGGGATGCTTTTTGTCTTGACTATTCAATTTAAGACTATTTTCCAGTAATTGATTCCTCACTCCTCATAGCCAGCATATAAAATCTAAAATCTACAAGTCTCCTCTCTTAACCCTGAAGAACTTCCAGACTAGTACTAAGAGTACTAAAGCTGAAGAATATTTTCTTCAACCTAGTCATCTAAATGGCTTTTAACTAAGACCGTTTTTCCTAAAGATAAAGGAAATCTTTAAATGCAGATGTTATTTACACTGCATTTTGTTCCAGAAAACAACACTAATAACCGGTTGATGAAATTTTACATACATATAAGATCCTCTATAAAGCAATACCATGAACTACGTTTAGCAAATCCTGGAAGTGGCTACTTGTACAATTCTTCCTTGTTAATGTTATAGAAATTCCAGCATCTAGTATTTGTAACCAGAAAATTTATTTATGAAATGCATATAGACATAGGTATCTACAGAGAGATCACTTTTCTGCTGTCATTTATCAAATAAACATGTACTATAAAAAATTAAGAATGTTTTATAATACTCAGCATTTACCTGTTGAAAGACATCTGCCCCTTCATCATAATCCACTATTGTGAAAAACAGCTTGTTTGAAAAAGCAGATGAATAGCGCCATGAATTAGCCAGCACTTGATATTCTTCATTAGCTTGCCTAAAAGAAACAAGCATATATCCATGTGGCATTCACTGGCAACAAAGATGCCCTAGCCAACCGCAGTGGTTAGCTGAATTACACTTAAAATTTCACTCTCAACACCCATATTATCACTTAATAAACAAAGTTTCAGCTCATTATACAACTCTCTGCTCCACACTTGCATTCTCCAAAATTACAAATTTGTTAAGTCCATCTAAAAGCAGAGAGATCCCAGAAGATGTTAACAAGAGTAATCTCCTTCATAATCAAAAGCTTCAGAAAACACAAATAACACCCTCAGGAGGGGCCTCCTGAGGATCACCAAAATCTGCAAACAGATCTCTGCATGGAGATGCTTACATGGCCTTCAAGTATAGAAACAGGATTTAATTGTCAAAGACAAGTGCACATAGAGGATTCTGAAAGTAGTGGAAAAATCACAACGAACATGACTGTAGTACTCTGTATAAAAAAAACAGAGCCATAGAAAAAATCTTCCCACACTACGCCAAGAACTGCTAAACACTGGGGACGTGACAGTAACTAAGCTAACAGGAGGTTCGTAAGTAGCATAAAAAATGCTCAAGATTATTTCTATACAACAAGGTTTACAAGCAATACGCGATAATTTCCCACAACATACAGGGTTATATAATCTTTTTTATCATCATTAGAAAGCCATATTGCTACTACTTGTATTTGCAAGAAAGCTTCCTATTTGCTTGCCTTGTGGCTGTACATTCAGGGTTGTTTTGGTTTTGCTTTGATTGCTTAGTTTATTTTAAACCTTTCCATGTCTGCCCTGAGGAAAAAAAAAAAAAAAAAAAAAAAAAAAGAGGGAGGGGTCCTTACCAGGAGAGAATTAGAGAATTGCCCCAAATACACAAGCACAGAACCATAAAGCAAGCATAAAACAAGTTCCTCCACTGGACAAATCTGTATCAATGAATAATTCAATAAAAAGAAAAGGGGGAGGAAAGAAAGGATCCTTGTGATACTTTCAGCTTTACATAGGTTCCTTCACTAATTATTTCCCTATTACTAATTAATCATATCTGCTGTAGATTCCAAACCAACGCTCCACCATTTGGCCACTTATATTTGCATGTGGTTTGATGCTAAAGTAGCATAAATGTATTCTGCAGCTTTTCTTAAAACAGTATTGCTGTAGAAAATAATTTCCATGCATATGATGGTGCAGACTACTATTTATGTAAAAGCTGGGACTGCAAGAGAGAATCTCTGCACTGAACGCATACAAAAACATCGTATTTTAAGAGCAAAGTGGAGGAAGACAGAACTACAGGCGTGGTAAGACAATACCCCATTTCCTCATAACTTCGATCAGCCTTAGGCTTGAGATATATTACATACGACTCCAGCAGAGTTGTGTTGTATCTAGGAATATATTGTATACAAGAAAAATCTATCATGAAAAAAAAAAAAAGTTAAATAAAATTTGATCATCTCTTCTCCCTGAAAAAAAATCTTATGAAGCACAGCAAAACTCAACTTTCACTCTTATTACTTGATTGAGTAAAACTTGCTCCTTTTTCATTTATTCAACAGGCAAAATTTGGAATTATAAAAAATGGATTATGCACTGGATATTTTTTTTCTAGAATCAAATATTAACATTAAGCAGACTAACATATTCACTGTCATCCTGAAGAGGGCAGTCAGACAACATCAAAGGAATGCTATAAAATCTTAAGTAATATCTGTAGGACACTCTTCTGTTAAACCTGCTATATTAAAGTTGGACCATTTTCATTATAAAAACAAGATAAAATCACTTCATCTTGAAGCTAGCATTCTTCTTAGTCTACCTTTCATTTGCAATGAAACAGTATTTCTGGGAAATTCAGATACTCCAGTGATGCCCCCACTATTTGACAAAACCCTCTTGTTCCCTTTGATCTCCATGCATTTCTTCATCTTTAAATTATGCTATTTTGATTTAATATAATAGGAAGGACACAGGTTTCAGAAAGTAACATTTTTCCAAACGTCCTCTTGAATCTTCTCTAACAGTACAATTTTATCTTCTCATTGAACGTTCCAAAGCATTCTGCAATACACCCTCATAGCAGCTCTTGGAGGGTGTGGAGGAGGGAGACTGCAACAAGGAGGGGCAGGAATGCAAAGTTACAGGATTACTACTGAAGAACATCCTACAATTATTGTGTTAAATAAAAAAACTGATGTTCTACATCCACTAAATAAGTTCCAACGGATACGCTGATGATGCAAAAAAAAAACTGCATTAAATTTTTTTTTGAAGTGCTGGTTACTTGTCTTTAGATGTAATAGTCATAAACAGTTTAAGCACTTGGCTGGAAAAAAAAAATCTGCCTCCAGTCAACATCAGTTATATCAGTTCCATCACTAGTTATCTACTTGTCTATCCCTACCATTAGTTAACATCAACTCTATCACAGTTTGTTTACATGAAGTAATGTTAATTATATAATCCATTGTAACAATTATATACAATACTATAAAGACATAGGGCAGAACCACACTTGCTATGAACTCATCAAATTAACGTTAGCACTGTTCTTGTTAGTTTGACATGATTTTTTGATAGAAAAGATTTTAATGATATTGCTGCCACAGACACCTCTTAATTTTGTCATAACATGCAGCAACATAGGAACCAGCACCACCAACAGTAATAATAATCAACTTCTAGAAAATAATGACCAGATCAAAGTATCATGCTACAACTAGAGCTTCCTAGAATGCTCAGCCCACTGAAAAGTAAGCTGCTAGGCAAATGGTCTATAAAATGTCACACATTACACAAGAACGCTCGTTAAATATTAAAAGTTTTATTTAAAAAGATTAATTACATAGGTGTCTATGGCAGATAATCACATTTGTATAGCTTGAGCTATATAAAATTTGATTAATTTTATTCTATTAGTCTGACGTTATATTAGGGAAAACGCGAACTGAATATTGTAAAAGGGATAAAACAGACTGTGGAATTATTTGTCAAAGAAAGCAGAAAAAAACATCAATTTTTGGCATGCTATGGACTGCAAAAACATTTACAAATATACAATTGGCAAAGAATGCACTACCAGGTGATCTACCAGTTCTTAACCCATCTGCTTAAGTAGAACCGTGATCAATGCTGCAATTTACATCCAGAACAACTTGTTTTTCATTTGGAATGTCTTCCCTAAAAGATGAGACAAAGTGGCTAAATGCGTATTTTAACTACTATTCAGTATCAAGATGATAAATCCAAACTGCTTATTTGCTTTTGTTTTTAGCATGACTCGATGTCATGGTGAAAAGAATGAAAGAACCTAACAAATGCATCCAGAATATACTCCAAGCACTAGAAAATAAGATAGAATGGACAATAGTTGAATACTACACTATTTATGCAATCTAAATATTGATAACAGAAAGCAAGCTAAAAACCATGCTATTCTATTTACAGCATCCCAATAGGTCCAATTCCAATTTATTCTGGAGATAAAAGGCCACTGTAAGACCATATTTTGTAGAAAGAGAATAAGGAGCTTCTCATGGTCCACACAAATAACTACTATTCTGGAAAACAAGATTCATCCATACTTCTGTCGAGATACTAAAATGCACTGGAAAAAAAAAAAAATGCAGAACTTTCAGTGGCTCCTTCCATACTGCATGTTCCTTTTTTGAACAAAAGTTCAAAAGATAATTCCCTCTCAGTACAGTTAAGAGACATAGCAATGATTTTCTCACTACCTGATCAACCAGCAAAAAGCTGAAAGGTAGAAGGAGGATCCTGTCTTCTTATTTCTCATGACAACTCCTTGACTGTCAGAATTTTATTTTTTGCTTTTGACCTACTCTTTTATCAACTACTTGAAAACAGTTTTCTCAGATATCCTCTTGAACAGGGAAACCAGTAGATTTCCTTTCTTTTCTAGATAAAAAACCTCCTCTTAGATATCTCTTACTGATGGGGTAGATGGTAATAAAAATTTGTGGAACTTATTATTTTGTATATTCTGTCATTCCTTTCTGCACACTGTGAGTCAACAGCAGAAGGTGGCTATACTTAAGGGCCTTTAAGGTACATGACATTAAGCTCAGAACTTAAAAACGCACAAACCGTATGTTGAATTATAGCTTACCTTTTTTACAATCCTAAAACAAATACAAAAGAAATAGTTAATAAGGAATTGACTTGGAGCTCATGCTGCAGCATGATTTCTACAGTACCTACACCTACATCTTAGTCCAAAAGACACCGTTAATCCTTTCTGACAGAGTTCAGCCTCGTCACTCAAAATGCAAAGAAGTCTTTAGAAAACATATGTCACACCTGCAAAACTGAGCTGGTTCCCTCATAACCAACATATATACAGTACACACTTTTTTGTATTTATACAAAATTATGATATAATTTTATAAACTTATTAATCTTTACACACACATATTTACAGATGCATATACAACTTCATCTAATGGGAGTGCTCCTTTCAATACAAGCTTTTAAAAATACAACAGTCTAGTCAACACGGGGTGAAAAAAAAATACTGGTTACACAAGCTTCTCTCCATTCCTAGTCTTTTTTTGGCTGTTTCTTCATAAACACAGCCTTTGGAAAACTGTTAGTGAAAATATTTCATTAAGATGAATACCAAACCAATCCATGTCTGAGAGTTAACAAATTGGTTGTTGCCTTTTCAGAATCACCTGTAAATTAATCTGATTCATTATGGGCATAGAATAAATCAGAATTGAATACATAAAATTTTTAATTTTTAAAAGTATTTATTTAAAATATTGAAAAGAGATGACATAAAAGAATTTGAAGCAAATCAAGCAAAATTATGTAAAGAGAAATCATTAAATACAACAATATGACATGTATTAGGAACAAAAACATAAAGCACTGGATGAATAGATAAGTTACATAAAAATTGTCAAATTAATCAAGAATCATTGATTTATTTATTTATTTTCAATTGACCCTTTTCAAGCTGATGTGTAACATTATCTATTTATTTCCTACAACAATAAAAAATGCTTCTCATTCCACTGGGAAAAAAAGATCTTCAGTATTTTTTGCTTGAGAACATCTACAAAGTATGAAATACGCTTAGATTTTAATGGAAAAGATCAGCTACTAACTGAAAGGTTAATTTTTACACACAATAATTTCATCTAAACTTCTGAAGTCACAAGGATTTCTTGGCATGCAGCATTTTAAGAGTAAATTCATATTATTTCCACATGCTTTCACAAACCTTTAACTTCTAAGTGATTTATGTGACTGATGTGACAATGTCATACTTGCTGCACACAGAAAAATCTTGGATTTTCTGAGAGAAATGGGGTCATTTCTCCACATATAGGTTCTTACTATATGTAAGGGTATACTTTTGAAAAAGTTATTACATAGCATAATCCCAAATGTTTTAAGATTTGGCTACGATCACTTAACCAAGTTTTAACCAAAATTTGGAACTTTTCTGGTGTTGGAAAGATGGGGAAATAGATCTTTCTTCACACCTTCTAGACAATGTCCAAGCAACAACACTCTTCAGCAATGGACAGACACAGTATTCCTTAGACTGGTACAAAACCTGACCACCAAACGGATTTTATATTCACTCTGAAAGAGCACCAAAGGTGATGCTAACTTCCTAGATGGAAGAAACTACCTCTGTATTGTTGGTAGCACAATAATTCAAAACACTTGCAAGAATGTACAACATTGTAAGTAGGGGATCAACCTGACATCAAGCATTCTAAATTTAGACAAATGCAAAATCAGATACACAAAAGATATAGTTTATTTTAACACAATAGGACACATTATCCCTTATGGCCTCAGATGAGCAAGTCTGCAATAGCCTGCTCTAATGACAATCAGCTTCCACTGCTCTTCTGCAGAAGAGGAGCACATCTCCCACCACTGCTCTCCAACCTGTTATTTCTCTCTCTCTCTCTTTTTTTTTTTTCCCCATATAATGCTGTGTTATCCATGCTTAGCATTTGAGGTAGCTCTATGCAACAGCAGCACACTACATTTCTCTTTTAAAAATACTGCTCCCCTATTCTTTACAAACTGGACGTTGAGATAAAACACCAAAATGTCAAATTTATCCACCAAAGAGAGAAGACATTTAGACCTTTTTTTTTGGGGGGGGGGAGGGGGGCTGGGGTGGGAGGTGGGGAGTGAACGTACTAATTCTTGAGACAGTTATTCAAAGACAAATATTTCAGTCTAGATACTACTTTTTATTTTAAATATAACATTGATTTTTGTATACAACTGTTTCAGAAATATTTTGATTAGCAACAGTTAACTTAAACCGTGGACAGAAGCATCCTCACAGAACATTACAGATTTAGTTAAAAATCTATTTTTCCTTTAGGCAAACTGGCTAGTGAATAGCTAACAATAAAGTAATGTATGCATTTCAGTTCCGTATATCTTTTCAGTGCTCCCATCCATTAATTTGAAAATGTCGATTTTCCTAATAATGGTTTTATGTGCAGTACGATCAACCTCATTAAATTTCTTTTATTTCACATGAAAGAGAGGATCTCAACTTCACATTAATTTAAATAATCCCAACTGAAAGCAGTATGTTGATTTTTTTCTTCCTGTTATGCTTAAAGATTTTTAGTTGTTTCTATACATAAATACCTAGCCTAGCATATTACAGGATGAAGCTTATAAGGTTAACTTCCTTAAACAATATACAGTTGTAAGCAAAATTAACTTCCTAAATAGTAATATTTATGTTGTTTTCAACATGCCATACAAAAAAATCTGTATATCACGTAGAGAATGAATTGGCTACCACCATTATAATGGCAGATATGCTGACTCCTTATGCTGAATTTAGTACAACTCCTGCAGATTTATCTACTTGGAAGGAAAATAAGAAGTGATTTTAAACAATAAGGTAAGCTTCCAACTCTTATTTCATTTCCTAAATTTAAACTCTGGCAATGCAAAGAAATAGTACCAACCAAGTGCAGGAAGTGGTAAAGCAGTATTTCTTTGACTTAGCAATGTTGGACAGCTTCTGTACCTAAGCTTCCTCCCCTTCACAGTTCAGATGTGGAGGGTGAACTCATGGGAATGCAATTTACACACTCGTCTTCCAAACTGACAAACTGAAACCAATAGCAAAAAATTAACCTATTAAAAAGTCTAAGAAAAAACATATATAACTACAAGTTTACATGTTATGATCATATGCAAGTTGAAGTTTCTGTGGTAAATGTTGCATTCCATTGCCTAAGAAATCCAACAAGTTACTGACATTTATCAACTTTAAATATTGCTTACAGTACACCCATTTAAAACAAAGAAATATTTCTTCATATAAATGTTACCTATTTCACAGTTCTATACAGCATTCTGGTGCCTATTTAAATAAGTTTTGAACACCCTGCATAATAACCCCACATTTTACTAAACACAGTCATTTCTAATGCATGTTTTGGCTGAAGAAGGTTTTATTAGCTCAATTTCTGATTTAGTAATGTAATTAAGTACATGACTAGCTCTCAGTCCCTTGGCCCCATTCCCATGTCTATCATTTGCCATTTTTTGATTAACTGCATTGAACTAGAAACTTGCAGAAAAAGATCTTGGACTTAGAAGAATACCACTACCACTCCAATATGTGCTCTAAAAGGAGCTAACGGCACATTTCAACGTACAGTGCCAGACAATATTCCACAATATTTTTCCTCGTGGAAAAACGCACTTGCATGTAAGAACCATCCAAATCTGTGAAATCACAGCATAACGCACATCTGTATGAGAGCCTTAGATATCACTTCACGGGAGAAATTAGTGAAATGTCATATTATTAAATGGTAATTATTCACTTTATCACAAAACATCTTTGAAAAGATTGCAGCCTTCTGATAATATTATAAAGCAGATTTCCTAAAAGGTTTTAGTCCTAGGCGGCATACATTTTGTTCAACTGTAATAAAAAAAAAATGTTGAAACTAAGAAAACTAAAATTTATCATATATATTAAAAAGAAGTTGAAAAGATGCTTTAACAAACACATGAGACTGTTAAATAGTAAATATCTGCCCCAAGCAAAGAACAATCCTACCTGTATTTCACATTGATTAAAATGTTCACCTGAAAACTGTGGTGAGAAAGATGGAAAAAAAAATGAATTACCTGCAAACAGAGCATTGCCGCTGTGGCTGTAGAGCAGTGAACATCACTATCACAGAGTAGTTACGAGGTGGAGCCTTCACAAATCTTCGGAATTTGTCTCCATTCATGCGGATGACCGAGCGCCTTGAGCTCCACTCCATCAGCTGTTCTACCTTCTCAGCCAGAAGATTCTGTAATTGAGGACAAAGATGAGGAACACATAAGCTTAAACTTCAAGCACTTTATAGCTATATTCTGCCTTTGCATGCCCAGAGGGGACAACTGTATAGCACAGTTTAGTCTTGTATGCAGACAAGTAGATTGTAAGTATCTTAAAGTAACTCAATCCAGTCTTAAGGGGAAAGGATGCACAAAATGAAATAAGACAGCTTCCTACCTACAGCAAAGGCATAGAGTAAGGCTGACTAAGTAAGAGATATCAGTATGGCAATCATTTAACTTCCATTGACAATTGGAAGCTTTAGATGATGCAGCATTATGCTACGCATTCTATTTAGTAAAAATCACAGGAAGATATTGTCAGTCAAACATTAAGATGAAAGAAAAATCTGTTACAAATAAATAGATATACAGACTTTCCTTACAAATATGCATATTTATGTTGAATTTATACATTAATATTTTGTATTTTGATACAGATTGCCCTGTTTTGTAAACCCACCTAGGCATGCTTCATTGTAAGATCATGGTTTTAGTTGCTTTTAAGACTGAGATCACTATTTGGGCTGAACTATGACTGTATAAGAAGAAAAAAAAAAAAAAACACACATTTGTTTGCATGCTTTTTTCTTTTCCATGAAAGTATTAAGTCACACAAACAATCTAAAAGCAGGCTATGACACACATTAGCAGATGGCCCTTACATCAAACACATTCATCTAACTATTCCTGTGAAAATCTATTTATACTTTTTTTTTTTTTTCCAAGTGAGACTGATGTCATACACGCTCTGTAGAGAATTGTTAGTTTCTTGAAATCACCTACTTTGAATGAGGCTGCACTGACTATGCTGTAGGTGGATTGCTACACCTACAACATACCAGGACCAATGCAACAATCCATCTTGTTTTAAGTTCCTCACCCAAGGACAGAGTGAAAGCTGCCTATATTGAATAATAGCAGATGGAAAAAAACAGCAAAGAAAACTGGAATAATACACACAGAAGCTGAGTGCTGAGGGAGGGTGGGCAGGACAGAAAAAAAGAGACAGAAAGAAATAGAGGGAAAGTTGGGCACCAACCAAGAGAGAAACTATGGTCAGAAAACTGGAAGGTATGAGACCTGTGATAAGGCAAGGATGAGTTGGTGAAAGAGGAAAGGAATGAAGATCTGGGAAAAGAGAACACGGTAACAGGCGAGACAAAGAACGCAAGTACTGTGCAAGAACAACTGTCCAAGGAGACAAGATGGCTTCTCTGGGATAAAAATAAATAAAAATAAAATAAATAGAATAATAACTTAATCTAGTAACATTCTGACAAATCAGTATGGCCATAATTAAGAGTCAAAATACATATATGAGGGAGGGAAGGACTAACTACAACAATAAAGGAAAACTACTGTCGTAGCTTTCATCCTAAAAATTAACAGACAATGGTCCTTACAGCTTCTGCTAAGGCACAAATGATAATCAGAAGTTTTAAGTCTAAAAGAAGCTTTGATCAGAATAAACACTGAACAGTTTTGAGACAGCTAAATTTATTTGTCCCCATAAAGCCTTAAAGAAAAAAGAAATCTTTTAAATTTTCATTGCCATTCCCATATTTTGGCTGATTTTTATAATCACAAATCCCAAAGGAGAAATTATAACTTTGCTTATCATGAGAATACCAATGAATCAATTAATACTAGAAGTTTTCTTCTGCTAATAGACTTACTAGTTTTTGGTAGTTTTGCTTCAATAAGATATTACAAAAGTTCTTTTTCTAAAAATAAAATAAAATAAAATAAAATAATAATAATAATAATAAAAAATAAAGCCTACTCATTTGTATCCTCAGTTAGCTGTATCCGGATAAAACATATTAATTTCAAAAGATACACTGGTTTTGTTTTAGGCACACCAGCGCACAATATGCAGTAAAACTGAAAGAGCAAAAAGGATGTGGAAAATATTTCCAAAAATTGGAATAACTGAAGTAAAGGATAAACCAAAGAGAACTAATAAACCAACATAACTTTTAAATTAGCACAGAAGAGCGTATAATGTGTTTCTTGGTAGAGAAAACCACACACTTTTTACAAAATAGGTCTTATTCTGAGACAAGAAGTAGAAACCCATGAACTATCATTAAGGGTATTAAAGGGAAAGCACGATCTTGATAGAAAAAAACAGGGAAGAAAAAGACAGTTGTTTATTACTGCTATATCATATTTTTCTACAAAATTATCAATAATATCAGAAGAGAACTCCCCAGAGAAGCCCCATACAAAGCTGAATTTGGAAACTTGTGTTACCAGTAAGCAATTGCCTTGTGGTGTGGTGGTTCCCCCCCCCCCCTCCAGATTTAGCCATGTATGTGGTCACCTACATGTAACCATGAAGGCTCTTGTACAGTACCATGAAGTTCACCACAATGTTCTCAACCACTTATATCTTTTGTTCTGCTTTTTCTAAATACTAGGTAGAAAGTCAGCAAATGAACTAACTAAATAATTTTACTGTACTAAGTAACCAACTTCACATTCTTGAAGTATTGTTTGTCAGGTACAACTTCATCACTTGCTTCCATGGATTCTGAAAAATCTACCATTTTTTTGAATCTAAAAATACCATTGAATAAACAGTGGATAATCACATAACATTACAAAAAATCTTCTAATGGCCAGATTACCTAATTTTAGATAACTGACTGTACTTAATTATCCTATCATTTTTTTAAAAAATCACTTCTATTCCAGAAAGGCTGCTTTTGCAGAATAATGAATAGATCAGATCTTCTGGAGTTAGGTAGCTTCACAGTGATGTCTGTGCCATGTCTTATATTTTACGGCTTTCTGGTTTATAACACTTTACAGATAGATGAGGTCTGATACTGATCTGTCTTTTATAAAACCTTTACACAATGAATGCTGCTCATTTCATTTAATAATGAAATAAATATAGTGTTATTTTGAGTTTCCACTGTAGCTGTGCATTTTACTTTGAAGTAGAGCACCAGCATTCAGGAAAGATGGCAGATTTCAACATTACAACTGTTTTCAACTTTGAATCAAAAAAGGCACCTACTGTCAATACAGTCAGAAATTGAGTAGTCTATAAAAGGAGAAAAAAAATGTATATTTTAAATGCTGAAGCTACGAGACTGGACTTTGAGATTTCATAATCCAGAATGTATATCTGATATTTTTGTAAGAAAATAAACAGTTTTTAAAATAAGACTACATAAAAACAAATAGGAAAAAAAAAAAAAAAAGATTGTTGACTACAAGTATGACTACAAGCTGTATCTCCAGTCAATTTTTTTCTCCTGCATAAAAGAACAGTGTTGGAAAACTAAGGGAAAAAAGTTAATGTCAATTAATACCCAGGAAAGCATTGTTAAAAAAGAAAATTTACATGACCCTAAATTATTCTTGCAATGTACATTACTCAAACTGAAGATATCCTTCAGCATTTTTCTTTCACCCAGCTATACAGAAACTATCACCAAAGCGAATCACCTTTAAGATGCCAGATTGTTGTTAAAGTGTTACTGACTCACCTCTTTCCACTTAGCAAACTTTTTTGTTTGCCAGAATCCTCCATCTCTCCAAATCCCCAAATAAGAGAAGGTGGCTAAATCTGACACACTAGGCAAAACATTGCTTGCGATGACTGAGATACTTGAATGACTGCTGTTCACGTCCAGAAAATTGCAATCATCATCTCATTTTTGCTCTATGCTGCTAGTTTTCTGCTCCTTTCCAATTCATAGAAGACCCCATATCTGTTTAAACATTTATTTAAAGAGACCCTCAGAACACTCACTAGTTAATTTACCAGCTTCCTGCTGATAACTCAAAGGGACTTTGTTGTTGTTGAAACACAACCATAAATCCGAGGAAGAAAAATTCCTCTTTTAAGAAAAAACTTGGAATGTAGTTGGTGCAAACAGCTGTGTAAAACATTTAAACCAATAGGTGAAAAGGCAGTCATGTATCATTTATTTTCATTAGCTGATGCTCCAACTAGAATAAAGGAAAATGCAAGATCTACGTGTGTGAACAACATGAACATTAAGAATTGTAAAACACAACAGTAACACTGCTTGCTGTTCCTACTGTTTTGTAACAAATCCAAATACACAGCACTTTTTTTTTTTCTTTTTTTTTCAAAACTAAATAAACCATAAAAACATAACTGAGAAAATCAGAATCCAGGAATTTTCTGAAGCAATAAAGAAAGCAGTTCAGGGATTTCTCCATGAAGAGATGACCTATGAAAATCATTTTTGTTGCTGGAGTAGGAGTAGAGCAATTAATGTTTTGGCCTCAATCCTGTTAAGCAGATGAGCAGTCCCTACTGAAGTCAGGTGCTCAGGAGAGCAATTCTAAATAATTCTGCTTTTGTTACTATGGCTAGCAAAAGATTTTCCATGTGAAGTTACCCACATCACTGAATCAAGAATAAAGCAAAAGAATATATTTAAAGTTCATCTATTATAGATCTTGGTTTCCAGTGATGTGATGAAACAACTATGCCACCTGTCAGAAGTGTAGGCAAACTGTGACAAGCTATGAAAAAGATAATGCTGGCAGGCCTGGCTTCTGGCATCTGCACCTGGTTAGAAGCCTTCCACAAAGCAATTCCCAGTTAGGGATTGCTTCCCAGTGATCCCCCGTATCTCCTCCTTGCTTCTTAACCCAGTAGAGCTTGGCATTTACAAGCCTTCCTTTTTGTACTTGCAGCTTAGCAACTCAAATCACGGCTTTATTTCCATTCTCCAAAGACAAAGGATAAACAACAACCACCACCCTATATACATGTTTCCCATCACTTGACTGCTAATCTTCCTTGACCAGATTTTGTAAATTCCTCTTGGCCCAAATAAAACCATGCATGGCTGAGGAATAAAACAAACAAAAACGAAATAAAACAAACAAAAAAAATATTTTCCCAATTGCAGCTTGCCCTGGCCACCCAATGGATGTGATACATTCTCAAGACAAACCTCTTATTTTTAAGACAAAATATATATATTCTTAAATCTCTTTTAATTCAGATCTGCTTATCTTGGCAATAGCTGATTTAGAAAATATGTACCATAGTAATATGGCAGGAGTATGGCAAAGAGTAGTTTCTCCATGAGTTCTGTCAGAGCATCTTTATCATTATCATTTTGTTTGAGTTTACATTATAGGAACTGTATTTTGAGTTGAGTTTCTACTTTAAACCTCTTTTGATTTACCTTGCCTTCGGTTAGAACATCACCACACAGGTAACTTACGACAAATGGCCATTAAAAAAAGTGAAGTCCCAAGATCCTACTAAATGCTTCAGTTTCCAAATTAGCCCCCATTCATTTGAAACTAACTGGGTCTACCAACCAGCCTCCTTCAGGTTTCAGAAGAGGCTTTAGGTATGAGAAAAGAGGATATGCCCCCTTGAATACAACTAGACTTGTGAACACAGAAGACCTTAACTCTGGAAAGGTAGGGCCAAGGTCTGTAAGAGGAGATACCAGTATTAAGAAGAAGTCCTCATAATAGTTACTAAGAATTAGATGAAGACTCTGCTAGTAAGACTGAGGAACCATTTATTAGCAAGCCATGCTCCATTTCCTGATGAAAAATTCAAATTCAGCCTAGTAGCTCAAATCTCACAGTTTCAGTAGTGGAAAAAAAAAAAAAAAAAAAGTATCTTATAAATTAATGGTGTTATACTAACATTGCTACAGGAGATTAACTATGTTTTTAAAGGATTTATTAAATTACAACTTTGCTAATCAAAAAAATTGAGATGGCTTGATTGTCATGTTTCTTAAACATATACCTTTCCAAAAGGAGCTAATGTAGACTGAAAGACTGCTTGAAGAATGAGTTTCTCTAAACATTCCTTATGATTTCTTTCTTTTCTGTGAGTGGCAAGTCTAAACTAGAGTCTAAACATGGCTTATGGACTTGAATTTACTTTAAAAAAAAAAATATCTGATCTGTGTATATCTTCACTCTTCTCCAGCACTTCCATGATCCTGGAAAACTATTAAAGCATATTTCACTTCTTGTAAAAAGTTAATTCCTCTTGGAAAAAACAGACCTGCAGCATCAGTAGCTTTACATAAAATATTATTTATTGTTTTAAACTTGTCTATAAACAGGAATAGAAATTGTGGGTCATGTCAAATTTACACTTTGTTAAATGCAATTTCTTCATAAACACAAGAAAATAGCTCTAACAGAGACCTTTAGGATTAGAGGCACCTGATCTTTCATGAAGCAAAATGCTTTTCTTCAGCAGAAATTAGCAACATTTACACAAATTCTGAAGGCATCAGAAGCACTGTACAATCTTCTACAGGTCATAAACTAATTCCTTTGTTGAGAAAGTTTTTATTTGTACTAAAATGTTTTCTTCCCTTGTCCTCCTTGTCCTATCCTTGTCCTGTTTATCAGCGGAAAGGCCAACAAGGGAAGCATCCTGGTGGGGGTCTGTTATAGAATGCCAAACCAGGATGAGGGGACGGATGAGTAGTTCTACAGGCAGCTGGCAGAAGTTGCGAAATCGTCAGCGCTTGTTCTTGTGGGGGACTTTAACTTCCCAGACATATCCTGGAAACACAACACAGCCCAGAGAAAGCAGTCCAGGAGGTTTCTGGAGAGCGTGGAAGATAACTTCCTGACGCAGCTGGTTGGCGAGCCTACCAGGGGATGTGCCCCGCTAGACCTTCTGTTCACTAACAGAGAAGGACTGGTGGGAGATGTGCTGGTCAGGGGCTGTCTCGGGCAGAGTGACCATGAAATGGTAGAGTTCTCGATACTTGGCAAAGTCAGGAAGGGGATCAGTAAAACCGCTGTCTTGGACTTCCAGAGGGCTGACTTTGAGCTGTTCAGGACACTGGTTGGCAGAGTCCCTTGGGAGGCAGTACTGAAAGACAGAGGAGCCCAGGAGGGCTGGGCGCTCTTCAAGAAAGAAATCTTAATGGCTCAGGAGCGGTCTGTCCCCACGTGCCCAAAGACAAGCCAGCGTGGAAGAAGACCGGCCTGGCTGAGCAGAGAGCTGTGGCTCGAGCTTAGGAGAAAAAAGAGGGTTTATAATCTTTGGAAAAGAGGGCGGGCCACTCAGGGAGACTATAAGGATGCTGCAAGGCGGTGCAGGGACAAAATCAGAAAGGCCAAAGCTCATCTGGCGCTCAATCTGGCCACTGCTGTTAAAGACAACAAAAAATGTTTTTATAAATACATCAACACAAAAAGGAGGACTAAGGAGAATCTCCACCCTCTACTGGATGCGGGGGGAAACTTAGTAACCAGAGATGAGGAAAAAGCTGAGGTGATTAATGCCTTCTTTGCCTCAGTCTAGAGCAGCAAAACCAGTTGTTCTCTTGATGCCCAGTACCCTGAGCTGGTGGAAGGGGATGGGGAGCAGAATGTGGCCGCCACAATCCACGAGGAAATGGCTGGCAACCTGCTACAGCATTTGGATGTACGCAAGTCGATGGGGCCGGATGGGATCCACCCGAGGGTGCTGAGAGAACTGGTGGAGGAGCTGGCCAAGCTGCTTTCCATCATTTATTGGCAGTCCTGGCTATCGGGGGAGGTCCCACTTGACTAGCGGCTAGCAAACGTGATGCCCATCTACAAGAAGGGACAGAGGGTAGACCCAGGGAACTATAGGCCTGTTAGTTTAACATCAGTGCCAGGGAAGCTCTTGGAGCAGATTATCTTGGGTGTCATCATGCAGCAGTTGCAGGGCAAGCAGGCGATCAGGCCCAGTCAGCATGGGTTTATGAAGGGCAGGTCCTGCTTGACGAACCTGATCTCCTTCTATGACAAGGTGACATGCTTAGTGGATGAGGGAAAGGCTGTGGATGTGGTCTACCTTGACTTCAGTAAGGCTTTTGACACCGTTCCCCACAGCATTCTCCTCAGGAAACTGGCTGCTCATGGCTTGGGCTGTTGTACACTTCGTTGGGTTAAGAGCTGGCTGGATGGCCAGGCCCAGAGAGTTGTGGTGAATGGAGTCAAATCCAGTCGGAGGCCGGTCACTAGTGGAGTCCCCCAGTCCCTCGGTACTGGGACCAATCCTCTTTAACACCTTCATGGATGATCTGGACAAGGGGATCGAGTGCACCCTCAGCAAGTTTGCAGACGACACCAAGTTAGGTGCATGTGTCGATCTGCTCGAGGGTAGGAAGGCTCTGCAGGAGCATCTGGATAGGCTGGACCGATGGGCCGAGGTCAACGGTATGAAGTTGAACAAGGCCAATTGCCGGGTCCTGCACCTGGGGCACAACAACCCCAAGCAGAGCTACAGGCTGGGAGATGAGTGGTTGGAAAGCTGCCTGGCAGAGAAGGACCTGGGCGTGATGGTTGATAGTCGGCTGAATATGAGCCAGCAGTGTGCTCAGGCGGCCAAGAAGGCCAACAGCATCCTGGCTTGTATAAGAAACAGCATGGCCAGCAGGTCCAGGGAAGTGATTGTCCCCCTGTACTTGGCTCTGGTGAGGCCGCACCTCGAGTATTGCGTTCAGTTTTGGGCCCCTTGCTACAAGAAGGACATGGAGGTGCTTGAGCGAGTCCAGAGAAGGGCTACGAATCTGGTGAGGGGTCTGAAGAACAAAGCCTTATGAGGAGCGGCTGAGGGAGCTGGGACTGTTTAAGCCCGGAGAAGAGGAGGCTCAGGGGTGACCTTATTGCACTCTACAGGTACCTGAAAGGAGGCTGTAGCGAGGTGGGGGTTGGTCTATTCTCCCACGTGCCTGGTGACAGGACGAGGGGGAATGGGCTAAAGTTGCGCCAGGGGAGGTTTAGACTGGATATTAGGAAGAACTTCTTTACCTAAAGGGTTGTTAGGGATTGAAATAGGCTGCCCAGGGAAGTGGTTGAGTCACCATCCCTGGAGGTCTTTAAAAGACGTTTAGATGTAGAGCTTAGGGATATGGTTTAGTGGAAGATTTGTTAGCGTTAGGTCAGAGGTTGGACTCTGATCTTGGAGGTCTCTTCCAACCTCGACTGTTCTGTGATTCTGTGATCCCTCTATCCTCTGCAGCTTTCCAAGATCTTTCAAAGGTAATTTTTTTTTTTTAGAAATAAATTCTATTTGTTAATAGAAAGATTACTAACTAGTAATGTACAAATAAATTTTTAAAGACAGTAATTTGTCTGAAAGGGAAGATTTTATTTACAAAAAGCCATTGCCTAAAAATAATTGAGAAGCCATGTAAACTGGCACAGTATGACTGACTCAATATTATGCTCCACTGACTCGAAGTTGATATAGCTTTGACAGTTTAAACAGGATTTGCTTCTTGGAATTTCATCTTTTCATCATGATTTTTAAACAGATGCTTTAAGTTAGTTCTACGCACAATTATTATTCCACAAAAAATGGAAAAGTAAATTGTCCATTTAAGGTCCAGATAAATAAGTCAGAACTAAAAGTACCAAGTTTTTTTTTTATTATTATTAATATTATTTTAGCCAACAAGATGCACTAGTAACAATTAAAGAAAAGCTTTGTTGATTTCCTATTAAACAGAGATGTCAATTTCTGATCACTATACAAAAATAAAATTACATTAATACATATTTTTCACAGTAGAAAATGCAGGCTAGAAATTAACCTATATAATGGTTTACATGGATCTATTTGATTCAGAGGATTTCAAAGTGATCCTTAATTTCCATGGATCCATAATTGATTATTGCTTTCAAATTATAAGAAATTCATTATTTTTAATAAATATTTTTCAGCACATTCATAACATGTCACAATTTTTAATATAACTATAAAGTTCACCTAGTATAAAACTAAGTCTGTATAGTCAACAGTATTAATTACAGAGCAGGACTCTAGTACTGTAAACAAGCACATATCCCTATTGTAATGTGTTAAACACTGCATTAGTCTCTTAGAGTTTATAGAAATAGGCCTAGGCAGCATGCCTTGTACAATATTAACAAGACTTTTTCCCCCCTTTTTTTCCCCACAGATCATAGAAGTAATTAAAAACATGAAAAGAAGTTGTGGGGAGCGGCCTTTTCTCAGATAACTACTGACTAGAGGGAATGGCCTGAAGCTGTGCCAGGGGAGGTTCAGGTTGGAAATGAGGAGACATTTCTTCTTAGAAAGAGCAGTCAAGCATTGGAACAGGTTACCCAGGGAAGTGGTGGGGTCACTGTCCCTGGGGGTGTTCAAGGAAAGGTTGGCCGTAGTGCTTGGGGACATGGTTTAGTGGGTGACATTGGTGGTAGGGGGATGGTTGGACCAGATGATCTTGAAGGTTTTTTCCAACCTTAATGATTCTATGAAGACAAATATAAGGAGGATGAATTACAAATTAGAGAAAAAATACTAGAAGGAAAAACTCTGCAAAAGCTCAAAGTATATTTTGTTTAAGTCACTTTTACACTGAAAAGATATTACTCTTGGGAAAACTTAATATAGGACAACCAGGAAGATTCCGAGACTACATGTTATATAGGAAGACTTAAGAAGCTCAATTTATTCTCACTGGAAAACATTTCAGGGTGACCTAGCAAAAATATCGCAAAAGCTTTTAATTTTAAGATCAGGAAAAAAAGCCTTTGCAAAATATTAAAATGATACAAAAAGTTAAAAACTAACATTATTGAATAAGGAGCAGAACATAGAATATTTTGAGTTGGAAGGAACCCAGAAGGATCACTGAGTCCAAATCCTAGCTCCACACAGGATCACCCAAAAATCGGACCATGTGTCTGAGAGCATTGTCCAAACACTTCTTGAAATTCAGCGGGCTCGGTGCCATGGCCACTTTCCTGGGAAGCGTGTTCCAGTGCTCAACCATCATTGCAGTAAAGAACCTTCTCCTAACATCCAGCCTCATCAACCTCTTTTATCACAGCTTCATGCCATTCCCTTGGGTCAAAATTGAAATATCTGTGCAGAGTTACAGTTAGTAGGTTAAGCATCTTATAAATGACTATGCTTTTTCAGTATTTAGAATCACAGACTCCTCAGATTCCTGATAACTGGATATGACCATACCTTTTGATTGGTAAACTTGTGATTTTTAAGCAGATACTTTTAAATCAGTTCTATGCCCAGCTATTATTTCACAAATAAAAACTTTGTTTGCCCAGGAATACACCTCACTGCTACAGATCACCAGGGCATGCTGTGGCACTAATACACTCATTCAGTCGTTTCTGAATACTTTGAGTTTTAGCTAAGACTGCATACTTAGCTAAGACAATCCTTTAAGCTAGTTTCTATTAGTATTTGCATTCTGAATTTCAGGAATTCTTCCACGCATCCAAGACCTTTTATGAAGTTCAGTTTGCTGTAATACTTATGGCACTCAGCAGCCTGGCTGAATGTACAGTAGAGAATTATGAAATAACAACTGGAAGCCATTCAACAACTGTTACACATGTACCTCTCCTGCTAGAAATATTAACTTCTCCGACTCACTATTAACACTTTTTTTTTAAAAAAGAAACTTTTGATCCCACTCTCTTCCCTTTACTTTTTTTTTTCAACATTTCACAGAATCACAGAATCACAGAATTTCTAGGTTGGAAGAGACCTCAAGATCATCGAGTCCAACCTCTAACCTAACATTAACAGTCCCCACTAAACCATATCCCTAAGCTCTACATCTAAACGTCTTTTGAAGACTTCCAGGGATGGTGACTCCACCACCTCCCTGGGCAGCCTGTTCCAATGCCTCACAACCCTTTCAGTAAAGAAGCTCTTCCTAACATCTGACCTAAACCTCCCCTGGCGCAACTTTAGCCCATTCCCCCTCGTCCTGTCACCAGGCACGTGGGAGAACAGGCCAACCCCCACCTCGCTACAGCCTCCTTTAAGGTATCTGTAGAGAGCGATAAGGTCGCCCCTGAGCCTCCTCTTCTCCAGGCTGAATAAGCCCAGCTCCTTCAGCCGCTCCTCGTAGGACTTGTTCTCCAGGCCCCTCACCAGCTTCGTAGCCCTTCTCTGGACCCGCTCAAGCACCTCGATGTCCTTCTTGTAGCGAGGGGCCCAAAACTGAACACAGTACTCGAGGTACGGCCTCACCAGAGCCGAGTACAGGGGGACAATCACCTCCCTAGCCCTGCTGGTCACACTATTTCTGATACAAGCCAGGATGCCGTTGGCCTTCTTGGCCACCTGAGCACACTGCTGGCTCATATTCAGCCGACTGTCCACTATCACTCCCAGGTCCTTCTCCGCCTGGCAGCTCTCCAACCACTCATCTCCCAGCCTGTAGCTCTGCTTGGGGTTATTACGCCCCAGGTGCAGGACCCGGCACTTGGCCTTGTTAAACTTCATGCAGTTGACCCCAGCCCATCGGTGCAGCCTATCCAGATCCTCCTGCAGAGCCTTCCTACCCTCGAGCAGATCGACACTCGCACCTAACTTGGTGTCATCTGCAAACTTACTGAGGGTGCACTCAATGCCCTCGTCCAGATCATTGATGAAGATGTTAAAGAGGACCGGCCCCAGCACCGAGCCCTGGGGGACGCCACTAGTGACTGGCCTCCAACTGGATTTGACTCCATTTACCACAACTCTCTGGGTCCGGCTATCCAGCCAGTTTCTAACCCAACGAAGCGTGCGCCAGTCCAAGCCAAGAGCAGCCAGTTTCTTGAGGAGAATGCTGTGGGAGACGGTGTCAAAAGCCTTGCTGAAGTCAAGGTAGACCACATCCACAGCCTTTCCCTCGTCCACCCAGCGCGACACTTTGTCATAGAAGGAGATCAGGTTCGTCAAGCAGGACCTGCCTTCCATAAACCCATGCTGACTGCGCCTGATCGCCTGCTTGCCCTTCAAGTGCCGCATGATGACTCCCAAGAGGATCTGCTCATTTGCTATAATCAGCACCTTATTTAAACTATCCAGATCATTTAAAGAAATGTCATTTGTGCGCTAAAAGCAAAGTCTCAATAGTATAGAAACTAGATACGAGCCATTTCTCTTTTCTTCTCCTTCTCAATGAGGACGATGGCAGTAACACACAGGTAAACCATTTCAGAAAATTAAGGTTGCTTTTCATTTGGTGAAATGTCTGCAGTAAATCACCATTTGAAAGGGGACAAAAACTGAAAAAGCAACAAGAGTTCAGGGTATTAGTGGATGCTAGGACACACAAAAGAGAATTAGCTTGGACAACTCAGTCAAAACACTGTGAAGAGAAGAGGAAATACATATGCCCATATGGGAATATGCCTTAAGACTCAATCTTAGAGAACAGTATATATGAAGTGTAACTTATTTTCTCTCTGAAAAATTAAAGAACTTAAATTGCAGCCACATCTTTTCTATCCAGGAATACTAGAGAGACATTTTACAAAGCCATTCATAGCTGAGCTCTATTCACTGTGGAATAACCACATACAGACTAGCCCCTCAAAGCTGTGAAGTACTGTGCCACCCAGTAATAAACCCAGATAATAAAACCTTGGTAAGTGTTAAAAAGGGATTTTCTTTCTCATCAATTTTCTAAGTTATTTCAAACATCAGGTTAAAATGCAGATGCCGTAGGTTCTATTTTCAATCACTAGATGTACAGAAAAGATTATGAACAACTGGTGCAATGATAACAAGTTTTACTTTACAAAGAAGCTTATTATAAACAGCTAGCTATGGGAAAAGTACTAGGACTTTATAGCAAACAAGATTCTAACAGAAGAATGCTAAGGGACAGGAGCACATCCTATTAAAAGAAAGGATGGAAATCAATTTAACTTCAACAATCACTTAAAATTTTAAATGCCAAGTGAATACAATACAAATCAAAGATGCCTTGGTTCCGTACATGAGCGTAAACATACTAGAATAAAAAGGAATGAAAGGGCAGAAATGAAACGGTTGTAAGAGCACTTAAGCACTGCTTAGTAATCAGAAATATAACTGCTTGAACAAGAAAACAATGAAAGCTCAATCAAACATGCTGTAATAATGTTGACAGAATCCCCTTAAGAATAATGAATGTAAGATTTTATTTTTTTCCAATTGCTCCATCAAGGAGCATAACAGTACATTACCTTATTTTGTTATTATATAACGGACAGTTAAAATGAGGGTATAGAATATTAAATAACATAAAAGACATTTAGATGAGGCTAAGTGACCTTTAACTAAATCAATACATCAGAGTTCTTACAAAGAAGTTATTCCACACAAGCACAGAAAGACCACTTAAGTTGATCTAGAGGCCGCATAAAGTATCTGATTGAAAAGCAATCTGGGTATGAGCAAAATCTGGATACCTCACCTTCCCAGACTTAGAACAGAGAGAGGTCACAGGCTTGCCTTTTTGTTTTTTACCAAAAAGAGTCTCAAGTACCTATTTTCTAGTGGCATGTTTACAATTACCCCCCCCCCCCCCAAAAAAAAAAAAAAATTACCTTGCTGATTAGCACACAGGGAAAGTAAGCAATAGAGTTAAATCTCTTGTCTGCTTCTTCACAACACACTGTGAATAGTAAGTGAATTAAAAGACTAATTGCAGAGCAAAGGTGTAGTGATAAGCAATAAACAATTTCTATCTTGTGACAAGCACATTAGACACTTTCTGAAGTAGGATACCTAGCTATGCAAAAACTAGTCTACCTACATGTCAAAGCTATTAATCAAAAAATTGCAATCAATCTTGTTGTCAATCTTTAGATTAGCATCATTACTAAAGACACTGAAACATCTTCTAAATACCTACCACCAATACCAAACTGAATTTCTTCTTTAAAATTCTAAATGTCAAAAACATCAAAAAGAACATGAGGGTTTCTCAATTTGAGTAGTGTCATAAATTATAGAAGTCCAAATTGCACAGCTAGCATAACTAGTCAGGTACTGAGATCACTAAAATGGGAATATGTTAGAATATTGTCTACCAAAACACAATTTGACAAAGGCTTCAATACATTGGCATATGACCAAATGGCTTATTTTTTTGCTCTGGTGACTTTTACATTCTCTAAGAAATCTAGTATTATGTATTTGGATTTTTGCCCATATCTTTTGTTACAGCACCACAATCATCCTAAATTACTACAAATTAGAATTACTTGGAATATATTTGTAATATAATATTGTTTAGAGCCTGATTTCTAGGCAGATTCTAAAACTTTCCTAGCAAGTTTGTCTAGTCACAAATTGAATGCCATCTTATTTCCACTCTTCTACTATTGATAAGTAAGCAAAGATGTGACACAACCTCAGGCTCAGAAAACCTAGAAGCTACACACTTCTGTAAGAAAGAGGTTATATCTAATGAAATACATTCTACATCTGTCTTTTTCTTACCATCTCTTTTTGAGCATTTCTACTGGCTGCTTGTCAGGGTAGGATACTGCGCTAGCCAGACTCCTGGTGTAAGCCTTGGGACAGTATCTGCTGCACTGGAAATTGCTATGCTGCCTGGTATTTCAAAAGCCAAAACAAGATATTTTCAGTTTAGACTCCACTTCTGCTAACCTGCAATACAGATTTACATACATACGCACCCGTAACTGAATGGAAAAATTTTAAGGGTATATTTTCTATTTCAAAGTTATTGATCTACTAACTTGAGTAATTCCTGTTGCTCTGCAGATATTTTGAATGTACTTTTAAACATGGATGACCTGGGAAGAAACTTAACGAAAATGATGGCACATCACTTGGGAACTGAATCACTGCATAAACTAACGACTTTAAGTCTGTAGTTGACTTATTTTTAGACAGTGCCATCTCCAAAATTATACACTTAAGTACCTGATAATACAGTATTCCCACAGTGTTGTTTTGGAAATAAGAACTTTGGTTATTAAAAGCAGAAATGTCTTCTGTGAACTACTGTGATTTTATTTATATATATACACACTTTTAAAGCCATTAGATGTTGGTACCCTAATTAATATATGCATTGTAACCATAATTTGGTTTTCAAATTCAGACAGAAAAAGATGCTTCTGGTATAGAGGGTTTCAGAACACATGAATAAGATACCAACATCAGTCACAGATTTTTCTTGCAATGGAAATACAAGATCTGTTTGCTCAAACAATCTCAGGTATTTATTAATGCTGGCGTTGAAATTGTTCAAGTATGGAGGCTTAAGAAGAGAAGAGATAAACATGCAAAGATAGTTTTGTTCTTAAAATCAAGGACAAAATTTGTTTTGAAACATATGACTGCATATCCAATTTGAATTTGTGTTTAAAGAAATGTGTAAGTTCTTACTAATATTATCTTTTCTCTATAGCTTCATGTTTTACCCATAATCTTATATACCCATAGGATTAAACACCTCCAGTGTACCTCCCATGGAAAGAAATAAATATTACTTATAAAAGCAAACCTCCTCGCACTGCACAAGAAATGACAGCAATTAAATCTGCTAAGTCTAGAGTTATCAGGGCTAAAAATAACTGCTGATCCCCCTACCTCACCCAGACACTAGAAACTTTTTTGTGAAAGACGAAAATTCCTATTTCAAGACCTAAGCAAGTCAAGAAACACCAAGCTTCAGTTCCAGAACTGACTCAGTAGACTGCTGGTTATTCTCCTTCTGAATTTGAGGAAAACACAACAACCCTTGTGCTTTTGGAGTGGGGGTTGCTTAATGATAGAGAAGTAAGGAAAATAAAGTATTTGGCAGTTTATTTTTAGTGGTGGAATTTAAGGAATTCATTGACTAAAAGAAATGAAAAAAATAAGTAGAGAAGAGGCATGGCTGTAAGAGCTTCATGTACCACAGACCTATCCTAGAAATTAGCCTTCAGAACAGTTAGAAGGATAATTTTGTGAAGCACTTTCACTATTTTTTTTCTAATTGTAGAACAGCCATTTCTGCCCCTGATTATCTGCAGGCACCCTGATCCACTCTCAAGTCCTGTAAGGATATAACAGAGGTTGTACCAGGCCATGCTAAGCATCAGCCTAGTCCCCATACAACTGCAGACACCCACAAAACACTGCAGGAAGTGAGCAAACACGTTATATATCCTACTACATATTCAGTATCTCAGGGACATATGGCAATAGAAAATACTATCTTTGTATTTATGATAACTCCACAAGGATAAACAATGAAAATTACTGAAGCCAAAGACTGCATTATCTTCATATAACGCATCTATACATATACAAATAAAATTTATGCAGCTTCTTGTCTCTTCTTGGTTAGCAGCTAAGAGATAAGATACACTGCAGCTAACTCAACTTAGATTTAAATAGTCTTTTGCAATCTGCATTCTGTAAGGTCAATATTAACACACTAGTTAACCACTCTACCTTCCAGCACCCATTCACCTTTCAATTCCCATCCATCAGTGTAGAAAAAAAAAAAAAAAAAAAGGCACCTCAAAAACCCTGTTTTATAAAACAAGGAATCCTCAGGAACCTGCAAAAACAGCTTCCATGCAAAAGGTTTGCCTTTATGACTGAGAAGGTATAAAGCACTGCACTTCTTCCACATGATCCTACAGAAAGGCACTGTACCACCTTCCCCAGCAAATTTAGCTACACCAATAGCTCCAAAAAGTAAGTGAAAATACATCACTTTACAGTTAGAAGAGATGTTGCTATTATTTTTATGATAGCACAAAGGTCTAAGCTAGAACACTTGCACCTTCCTGTTGGAAGGATAAACCATAAAACCTGGGGAAGCAACTCATCAGCGATAACCAGATTTCTGAGTTCTTCATTAGTCGATTCAACATTACAAACTCCTTTACAAAAAGGATGTAAAAGGCAAGTTAACTAACTAGTCAAAGACCAAGTGTGGAAGAAAACTTTCATAAACTTTCTCTAGTTTAGGGAAGAGGAGGAGTGTAAGAGGGTAATGCTTTTGACAGATTAACAATAATTGCTATTGAGAGGAAGGTCATAGAGTCCTAAAAACAAAAGTAAGATCTGAAATAAATACAAAGCTCATCCATATGTTTAGCACAAAAACTGTTGACTATTAATTGATTATGCAAGAACATCAACCAAACCACCTCAATACAAGGAAAAATGACAGCCAGGAACATTCATTTCAAATTGGTTATATACCTTTGAACATAATCAGTTAGGGAGATTATCATCATTGGAAGCAGCTGAAACTTGTTATAGCATTAAAAATATGTCAAAGAAAAAGGAAAGATAACCCTGACTAGCTCCTTCCAATTCTAACCTGGCACAATTTATATCCTATGCTATTCAAGGGCATCAAGGTTTCACATTTCATGACCTGGATGCTAACAAATCTCTCTTCTACAAAATGAACTATGAAAACTTTCCTCCTCACTTTTAGTATGAGGGGGGAAACGAAAAAAAATGAGTAACAGCATTATGTATGTGCACATCCCTAAATAAAATTTGCAAAATTATACTGTAACATACAAATATTTTAGAAAGATAGGTTTTTTTTACTCTATACTTAAACAACAGGTAACAATTAGGGGTGAGGGGGTCCGCTTTGCTCTAACCAGCCTAGAGATGAAACAAATCTGAATGTAAATCCTGTTGCTTAAGAAATTCACAACACACACTTCAACTCCTTCCTACATTTTCACTGAACTAATACATCAGTGACCACAGGGAGGAGAAAAGCATTACAAAAAATTAGATGCAATTACTGTCCTAATCCCTATAGACATAAAGACTAAGAACATACTTTATCTCCATTTGACAGAACAGTATCCTTTAACAAGAACACCACATGATTTGTTGTAAACTTTTAGGTCTGAATCACATTTAAAAATAAGCATGAGAGGCATTATTTTCCAATTTACTATCCTGGTACATAAGTACTTATCTCCCACTCCAATAATTTAGTTCAGCTGAATTGAATTTGCTCTGCAGAACAATATAGTTCCAATAAGGAAATCAGTTTTATAATGCATAAAATGTATATAGCAAACAATAAATATAAAAATTAACATTCTGCATTATATATACACAGTTACCTATGCAGATTGAAACTGTAGAATATTAGTCATCTATACAAAAATGACTAATACAGAGTTTCTTTATACGCACAATCTAAGTAACACTGACTAGACTGAAATCATCTGACTGCTCAGCTGAGACAGTGTTAGCTTGGCCCATTGGGTTTGGCCAAATATCCAATAATGTAACATTTTGTGATACAAGGTAAGAAGAGACATTTAATATTTTTCTGAAAATACTTTTGCCAGAAATTATGCAAACATATGGTTCAAGCAACAAGCAAGTATACAGAAGTCCACATATTTGAACATCCCATAAAATACAACACATAGGGCAAGTGGGCTATATGGCTTTTTTTTTTTACCAGCTCTTAAAAAAAAAAAAGTAATTTGTAGTGTGACTAAGTCACTTTGCAAATACACAGCTCTGCCTTCAGGATACATTATCAAGATCTGTAATGCTAAAATAAAGCTTCTTATGTATACAAAAACAAACACTCTGAGCACATCATAATGTTTCCGCTTAAACAATACAGTTAACACAAGTGGTAAATTTACCTTTCTGCTACTTGTAAGTGGCATTTAAACAGACTGTCAGGGGGAAGAAAAAGATGCACATAAGGCAACCTTTAGACAAGTAAAATTTGAAATTTCAACCAACATGAGAGATGTCAAAAAAATGTACATTTTCAAATCATTTCCACCAAAAGATACATATCAGAGGCAAGCCAATGCTTTTAGAAAAGCTGAAGGTTGTGCTGGTGAGAGCCCACCTCAATTCTAACAACCATTTTGAGCAAGCTCTATTACCAGTTATATTACCTCACAGTCCATACTAGATTTAACAGGTCCTTTTTAGATTTAACAGCTCCTTTTTCTCTTTTCCATTACACACAGACATGAAATTATCCCCCTCTCCAATGGAAATGAATGAGCAGACAGACAAAAGGACTGTCTTTCAGTTTACTGCCAGCAGAGCTGGTTACTGGAATGGAGCACAGAGAACAGTCAAGAGTTTCAGAAAACCATGGGATTTATTTTTCTAGGAAGAGGAGATCCGGAAGATTTTCAGATGATACTCTGAAAATAACATGGGATCTATGATAATGGAGGAAGGAGAGAAGCAGTTTGGGAAAACAGCCAAGAAACTGTAAGCACAAAGGATACAAGCTTCTGCCATGCTCACAGTACATGGATGAAGAGTATATTTAAATCTGTGCTGTAAAGCCTAAAGAAACAAGAAGCTACGTTCAAGACCTTACACATCTCCCCAAAAATCCATAGCTGAATCCATGTATTCAACTCACTACTAAACACACATTTCAAACTGTAGAACAATGCACTTCTTTTTTAGTATTGCAATGATAAAGACTTAGGTTGTTCAGAGCACAGTCATAGTATTGTATTTTACGCTGATTATTATCAATAATAACAACATTGAGATAATAATTCCTTGCACAAAATAATTGAGAGTTCTACAAAAACTTAGTCAAGGAGCAGAAAACAATTGCAGAAGGTAACAGACGAGCACAGAACAAAGAGAGCTTTAGTTCTAACAATGTAGAAGCCATGAAGGGAGAGGTAACAGATCTCCTTTGCTCATTTACGTGTGTCTGTGCACAAGATACAGCAGATCAGTGAAAATAGAGGTGAATGTGATCTACCGTTGTTTCACCCTATCTATTGTCTAATCACAGTTAAGGTTTTGGAAATATGACAGAAAAAACAGATGCATCTTTAGGACGGAAAGAACATGAGTTTTTACAATGTTTTAAAGAACAGGAGTCTTTAAATTGCTTTCTGAGATGCCGCTTCAATAGGAAGATATTCATACAGTCTTGGATTTTTTTTTATTAAGTTAAACAGATGGACAAAAAAGACACTGTAGGATAATGAAGACTAGGAAGTTGGCAAAAATATCTGATTGTGCACAGAACAGTAAAATGAAATATGTTCTGAAGCGTTTGTTTACTTCTGCAACTATTGGTAGTAAATGGTATGTCATTTGTCACAAATATTGAAGGACTAGGGCTGGAATACAAACAGAAGGCAGATGGGGTAAGTAAAATGCTGTCATTTTTGTAAGTTTTCAGAGCAGGCACTGCTTTAATATTCATTAACTGTAGAGACCCTTTATTTTATCCCTGAAGCCCTAATTATTGTGAACCCACACTGTCATCTACATTTTTTGCAAGACTGCATCCTCTCCCTTTTTAGGAAACTTAATTAAATCTTTAATAAGCCAGTATAAATGTAAAGGATGTGGAACACAAAATATCACCTTATGAATATTTATTAAATTTCTGCAAACCCTAAAGCATTTCTCCCCAAATTAATGGTATGGAAAAAATTGATTTCAGTTTACCTGCCAAATTATTTTCTTTTAATAATTCCATCTGTTAGCTGTCATGACAGCTACTGAATACTGTCTGGATTCTGGATATAGTCTCCAGGAATTGGTATCATCCCCAAAGCTTAATATCAGCCTAAACCACAGCTGATCACTTCCTCAGATAATTGATTAAAATAATGTTGTTCTAATCATTGTGTGAAATTAAGTGTGAAATCTACCCATCCTCACCAAGCGGATGGTTTTGTTTTCATCTTCTTGCTCAGGTGCTAGCGTACAAAGTAGCCTGTAAGATCATCAAGGAAGTTAGCAATGACATTCAAGTGGTGTTACCACCACTCAGATATAAGATCTCACGTTCAAACTTGTGATAGTATAATTGCAATTTCTAAAACTACTTAATCCAGTACATTTACTTCAGGTAATTTGTTAGACCTCTTTTGGCAAACAAAGATGGTAAGATAGATAGCACAAATCAGTGAACTGAATACTGATGGTTGCATATATGCAAGCAATCTTCTCTCCAACAGCAAATGCTACTTTCACACAATACTAGCATATTCAAGATGTCCAGGGGACAAAGGAGAAAGGAGGAGCAGAGAAGACAATTTTTACATGTTTAAAAAAGAAGTGGACAGCTACACTTCTTGGGGGGAGAAATTATATTAATTAAAAAGACAAAACACATTGATTCCAGCTGACACTTGTGATAAAAAACACATAAATGAACTGATTTATTAGACATCAGTGCACTGTTGATTTCCTCGAGTTGTAGAAAATTCAACAGCTATGAAGGCATGACTTGCATTATTCATCTGCTCCAACTGAGATCTACAAATGACATTTAGAATGTCAGCACTGTTAATTTCAGTGCTGAATACTCTGATAGAAACATTCAGCTAACATTCTAACAAACTATCCAGCTGACTCTCAAATGCGAGAAAGCCAATGATTAACAAGAGAACAGTATATCTAGTTAGTCACTCTGCAATGCAGTTATGCTTTGTTGATACAAATACGTGGCATATGGAAAGAATACACAGCATACAAAATGAAACGCAAAATAAAAATCAGGGAAATTATGCTGGTGATGGGTAATTTTCATACCATAAGACAAGAAGCAGCATTACAAATCATTTAATCTAACCAACAAAAAGACAAAATAAATTAAATCCTCAGGTAAATTAAACTGAAGTTAACGAAGTAACTTACATTACAAAATTTGCACCTGATCTCTCACTTTGCCTAGAGCTTCAGCTTTCAACTGTCAAACCCAACAATTTTTGATAGATGAGACAGACCTTACTTAACAGATATGGTTTTTTATATAGGTAGGTTTAGACTGTGGTCAAGGCCATCCTTAATGCTTAACTTTATTCAAGGATTGAATTCAAGCCTTTACCTTCCAGGCAGATCAACAGATATTTGTTGCAATTCTCTCCTAAATACTTCAATATTTGCCAAACATTTTCTTCAGCGTGGATATCAGAACTGGCTATAATACCCTACCAATTGCTTTGTCCATGTCAATACAATGTGCATATGAAATCATTTGATCAGATAAATACTTCCTCAATTGTTTATTCAGAGACCATTCTCTTTACAACAGCTTAGAATTGGTATTCACTTGTAAATGGTGGCCATTATTTTCCTCCCTGTCACCACAGCATTCCAGGACAACCTTGCAGAAGTGACTCCAGACTTCATTCCTAGTCATATGCACCTATCAAGTGGGTGAGTTCAACATACAGAACTACTGCCCCCCTTAGTTTTTAACTACCAGAAATAATCCATATCCATATCATGCGTAAACCTATGCTTCTCTCTCCAAATGACTGATGGAAGATAACCTATATATTGGACTGTTTTGAATGAGGTAATTCAATATTTTATTATTTTTTTTTCCTGTCATGTGAAATTAACATTTCTTTCTTTTAGCTCCCTGAACATCTAGTGCCTAACTCTTGGGGAGCCTATCATTGAGCACAGCACTATCTCTTTTGGCAAGATTCAATACAGATTCAATTAAAATGCTTTTCAGAAATCTTATCTATTTTATGCTTCTCTAATCGTTAGGTATTCAAAAACAATTCTCCAAAGAAACACCAATTCTGGAGTAGAATACTACAGTATACGGTAACAAGACAATACAAGAGTCTTAAAATCAGTATCCTTTGACTGAAAATCTAGTCATGCTTAGTGTTTCACAGCGAGAACACCTCCTCACCTGTCATCGCTGTATGTTTCAGTTCTTGACAGCTTCACAATTTTAGCTAAGAAATGCCACAAACTAAGTTGGACCTTTGTACTATTCTTTGTTTCATTCAGTCTGTTGTCATGATGTTTTACATATGGAACAATGTTGCACATTCTTTCCTTCAAACAGCATCTTTCCTCTGGAGGCGTAAGACCTATTCCTTCCTTTCTCTTTATTCTAAGCTGTTGTCTTTAATAAAAATACAATTGAGAGTGCAACTTCTTCAAAATAATGAAAGTTCATTTCAGGTGAAATGGCAGGCTCAGAATTAAATTGTAATTTAAGAGTTAAGACAAGGTTCTTCCATTCAAAACATAAAACCTTATTTTGTGTTGTTGTTAGTACAAATTACTGGTTATACGATCATGGTTAGTTCAATATTTCAAGAAAGACTGATTGCTAATGTATTTTGAAAGCAGTCACATTTTTACTGGGTTGATCTCCATCACAAATTCATTCCAAATTCAAGGGACTGCCACTAGAAGCACGATATTATGCCCTCACACCAGCCATCCTCATCACCAGAAAACAAGTCTCCAAAACCCACATGCTTTGGTATGTCATAAATGCAAGCAAAACAAAGAGCATCTTGCTGCTTGTTCAAGAAGGTGTGTTTTTCTTCTTGTATAAAGCTTCAGAACTGATAGCTAGTGGTTACCACACAAGAGACAACTGTAATCTCTTTACCAACCGAACACATTAAGCTTTATTTTTTTCTACATAGTTAAATCATTCCTGTCAGACACTTCCTGTTTAATAGGCAACCGTGTATAAACTGTAAAGTACACAGCTGAGCACTGAACAGCTTCTGGTCAAAAAAAAAAAAAAGTTTTTCCTGTTGGGGGTGGCCCCCCAGAAATGTCCAAGTAGAGCCAAGAATTTCCACGTTTTCATTTCTGGACTTTTCAGAACTACTATATACAACCAGGAATATCAGGTATACACACTGAGCATAGGCAGATCCAATGCACTGTTCTTATCTCTTTGGTCATCTCAGCCACAGAAAGCTGGAAGACTTTCTGTAGAAGAACTTCATTGATAAAAGGTCCAAATATCAGCCCAATTATCCTGAAAGAATAATTCGGGAGTGAATTATTCTTTCATTCCTAATAAATAATAATTCAGGAATGAATATTCAGGAATAATTCAGAATAATTCAGGGATGCTGCACTAAGAAAATACTGTCCAGAGCTCTCCTGAATCTTAAATAGAGAGGACAGTATTTTCTTAGTGCAACATTCCTGCAACAGAAGACATAGAACAGCAGAATTTACATCTGATTAAATACTCTTAATTTGCAATCCTCTCCACATAATACGTGTAACCACAGACCTAGATTCTGTATGAGCTATGTATCAAGTAAAGCATAGAAAGAAAGGTACAAGATCTAGGACTGTTGAATTAATCATGACAGTTCATTCCGCAGAGAGCTCCACTAGTGGAAAGCAGACTCAAGAAAATCTGAGCTGAAATCAGTGGAAGGGTGGGAGATTACAGGTTGGTGATGCAGTAATACTTTTCCTGTTACTACTCCTTCCTATGCATGCATTTGCAGATGTTGTTTGAGGAAGAATATTGGGACTAGGTAAACTCCAGCTGAATGAGTTAAGTCATTCTCACCCACCTCATATGGAGATCCTAGATGATCTCAAGTTATAAAATAATGAATGCACAAAGTAGTTTTTCAGGGGAGAGAAAGACTTTTTCTGATTACCACAATATGGCATGCAGTTAGCTGCTCTGTAAAGAGATATCATCTGAACCATTCTCACTCAATACAACACAGCAACAGAACAAAAATCCTTCTGTGAGATCTTCTGTCAATAGATGGATAACATGAGAGGCAACGATTAGAGTTTAATAAGTGAGAATCATCCCTTTTATAGATTAGTGCAGAGAATGATCATGACAAGGCCAGAATCCATTACCAGCCTTGTACATATCAGGGAACTGCAACAAGCAGAGAGGGAAAAAGAAAGGTATCTAACAGAGATCACATTTGTTTTGATAGCATTTCACACCATATCAACCCAGTTATTTTTCTTCTCCAAGTAAAGCAAAGGAGGAGTTTCTTCAGTTAATTCACACTGCCTGTTTTGAATTTTCAAAGAAATATAAACTCAAGACCTGAGTTACAACAAAGACCCCTTGAGTCAAAAACAAGGAATGTAATAAATCTCTTAAGACCAAAGGATATTGGTCACCTAGAAACAGAATCATGCTGAATCCAAGAACTTTATGTCATAATTAGAAAAGACAGCTCCAGCAGAGCTAACAAAACCTTTTACCTTTCAGATTAACAATATGTCAAGTATTTTAGCTCTAAGGCTAAAAGTCCTTTAGTATCTTACAGTTAGAAATGGTAATAATGTTTACTTCAAGGATTTATACTTGCTCTTATTTTGCAGTGTTAGGAGAGCACAAGACACCTAAGTATATGAAAACAATCATATCAGCATTGGTATGAATTCTCTCAGAGAAAACCTGGATCAAACCAGACAGCATCTGGAAAGCAAATTCTGAGTGTGTCTTTCTGGAATGGAAGCCACAGGATAGTTTTCTAGATGATTTGATCAACTTAGAAGTAAACAGATGTTACGGTTTTAGGGAAAGTTGACTCCTTAAAAGCCCATAAATAAATAATCCTTCAATTTCTGTCTTCACTTACAAGGGATATGGACTTTGAAGGAAAAGTGATGTGAGGCAGAAACAAATAACCAAAATAATAAGCAATGCAACATTGAACAGTCAACTCAGCTATGAGGAAGAATTCAAAATAGTGACAGACATCTGCTGACGGAAACCAGTAGGAAGAATGACAATGTGAGCTGCTCTTTCTTGCCTGCTGTAAACTGAACTTATTCTGGTCCAGACAGACAGGAGGAATATTTGCATGCACCTCAACATTGATGTGCACCTGGTCTTTGATTTTACGATAGATCATACAGAGTGAGATAGAGATAATTTAATTCATAAATAAATAAAAGAAGCCTTTGGTAGCTTTGTACATTTGTCTAGAGTTACCATGATGTTATGGTTTAACCCAGCTGACAGCTAAGCACCAAACAACCATTCGCTCATCCTCCCGCCTCCCTCTCTGGTACAGGGGGAGAGAATCAGAAAGAAATGAAAACCTGTGGGTTGAGATAAAGACAGTTTATTAGGACAGGAAAGAAAGGAAAATAATAATAATAATAGTACAACCAATAGTATTACTAATAATAACGTGTATAAACAAGCGATGCACAGTGCAACTACTCACCACCTGCTGACCAATGCCCAGCCTATCCCCGAGCAGCCGGTCCCCCCCCACCTTGGCCAGCCCCCCCATATTATTTGTTCATCATGACGTCAGATGGTATGGAATACCCCTTTGGCCAGTTGGGGTCAGCTGTCCTGGGTCTGTCCCCTCCCAGCTCTTGCTGCACCCACAGCCTGCCCACTGGCAAGACAGAGCGAGAAGCTGAAAAGTCCTTGGCTTAGTGTAAGCATTGCTCTGCAACAATTAAAACAGTATGTTATCAACATTATTCTCATCCTAAATCCCAAACACAGCACCCTACCAGCAACTAGGAGAAAAATTAACTCTACCCTAGCCAAGACCAGGACACATGATTACAGACATGCCTTTCTTCCCTACCCCAAACAAATCTAGAAGCATGACTCTCATATTTTCGAGGAAGAAAAAAAAAAAAAAGGAAGTCCAAACAAGAAATTTCTTCCAATACAAGTACATCAAAATCTGAATTATCCTACTTTATTTTCATTAGTTCTTAAAGTAGAGCTGAACATAACTATTATCTAAGAACAAGAGATATAACACATAGATCATAGGGTTGTCTTTTTAAATTTATCTGTATGTACTAAGCAGTACATTGACAAGAAAAAGGATCAAAATCCTTGGAAAAAATGTTGAAAAGCACACAAATGATGAAGCCAATGGCTACAAGGAAAAATACCTAGATAATCACAAAAGTGTGTGACACTTAGCAAGAGGTATGATAAATAACAATGTACAAAGGAAAAACATAAAATGAAGAAAAATGTAGAAGGAATTGGAGATACAACATGAAGAAACAGAATGGAAGAAAAATACTACAGTCTAACATTAAAGGGAAGGGACATGTAATATAATGCAGGAAGTGAACGGTGACAGTTTGAAATCTGACTTTGAACAGACCTAGAGAACATTTTTTTGGCAGAAAATATATCAATAGCTTTCCCCAAGGCAGCAACAAATATTCCAAGATGGAGTTTGCTCTCAATATTGAGCAGGCATCAAATGCCCATCACATACATGAATATTTAATTTCTGAGAAAGCAAAAAAGCTAAGAAAATAACAAGAATTAACAGAAAGAAGAATCAAGGAAGTGATCTAGACAAATGAAAGAAAAATTAGAACACAGAAAGGAAATAAGTAGACATTTTGGTTAAGCAGAATAAGAATGCAGTCACACAGGTTGCAAAAAACATAACTCCATGTGTGATGACTTGCAGCTGTAGAGGGTGACTGTTTCATAAAAGCTCAGAGGCTCCGACAGACAAGCAGAATTCTATCTTAAAAAAGAAAAGGCAGGAAAAATATAACAAATGACTAACAGGAAATTAGGAATTATTCCTAGAAATGTTAAAAAAAATGCAAAATCCCTATCAGAGGGAAAAAAATTAGGTTTTTAAGAAACTGACCTATTATTATGCCATTTCTTTATTTACAAGTTGTATAGACAAATATCCAAAAATAACATCGATATCAAACTGCTCCCTGAGAGAATTACATAGAAAGGGATAACAAAAACAAAGAAAGATAGCCAATGAAAACAGTCTGAACAATGAAAAGATAAATACTTTTTCTGAGCTAAAGCCAGATAAAGCTAATGCTAGAAGCAACAGATATTATAGGATAACTGCATTCCCTACCACACACGTGGGAAATATTTCATATATATAAAGAAACTTCAAAGAGAAATGATAGGTCAGGATGACTAACAGAACACAAGAACACTACAGGCCAAGACAGCAAATTTGTTAAAAGATCTGAATAGTATCCGCAGAACAAAGTAACCTGAACTTTGAAATGCCACTCTGTATCACAGAAACATATTTAATTCAGGCACCTTACATACTTCCTGTCCCAATTAAATCAAGATAATTTAGTTACCACAGGAATAATCTACTGATGCGACTACTCCTTAATTTGCTTGTTAAAACTAAGCATTCAAGAACTGAGGCCATACACGAGTGCACAGCAAGTAAAAGATAACTCAGATAAAAAAGAAAATACATACATTTTATTCTGGCTTCCTTGGGATTCTTCACTACAAAAATGTCATTCTTTGCTCTCTATTTGATATGATGCTATTAAAAATAAGGCAGGTATTCTAGTCCTGTCAAACTCGTAGCATTATGTGGGTCACTGTTAAGCCATCCCTCTCTGGAAGATGGACAGACATGTTACTACTGAGCAATACTCTTAGTGATCTAAATTTCCCCATTCCCATAAAATTCAAAAAGGAAAAAAAAAAAAAAAAAAAAAAAAAAAGGAGAAACTCTAAGTGAACTACTCTCCCTTTTTGAAAAAAAAAATTTAAGACAAGATGCTTAAGAAATTAAAACATTTATACAACAGCTTTAATGGGAGAAAAAGGTGACTAGGCAGACTAAGTCAAGGAAAGGACAGGGATACACCAAGCATGAAAGAAGCTGAACTGAAAGGTAAAGAAGAGATTGTAAATCGTTCATTTCCATTTTGGATCCATTCTGGAACAGGTCTTTGTGAAAAATACTAGGTGTAATCTAGCTGACAACACCTAAAACAGTGGACATTCTAGGAGATATCAAGCCGGGAAGACCATAAAGAATATTTCCTTTAGTTTAGACAGTAGTTATCAGAAGCCCAAAACTGAATCACAAGTTTAATTTCCTTTAATAGGATTTTTTTTTTTAAAGCCTAAACTTTTAGATTTAAACATTTTGCATGCTAGTTTTGTCATTCACTATTAAGGAAACGTTGAGGTATTTATCTACTGCACCTATACAAAATAGGCATTATCATCATACACAAGACAAGTAATTTACAGTTAATTAATACAATAGTTACAATAGTTAACTCTAAGACATTGTTGGAATCTTAACTATTGGTTTGCAAAATCAAGGATGGATTATAGTCATTGGACTTCTGTCTACTTATAGCATGTTTAAGTGAAAAATATTTTTAGATGTTCTTTTATACAAGAAATTGAAATTAATATGCTGATTAGACTGAAATTTAAAAAAAAAATCCTGTGTAGTATTTAAACATTCATTATATTTTAAAGTACAATGCATAAGAGAATGTTTTAAGGATAAAAACAGTTTATAGTCCTCATACTGCTGCAACAATAATTTGTACATCTTCCCATCAGTTTGTAAGTAAAATTGAAGATTTTATAAAATTGAAGATTTTAATCCTTTTTTTTTTTTTTTTTTCTTTCCCAAAAGCGTTCTGGATGCCCCATCCCTTGCAGCATTCAAGAACAGGCTGCACAGGGCTTTGGGCTACCTGGTCTAATGGGAGGTGTCCCTGCTTATGGCAGGGGGTTGGAACTGGATGCACTTTAAGGCTGCTCCCAAACAAATCATCCTATGAGCTTAGGTTTGAATATCCATATATTATACATATATATCCATATATAATATCCATAGCAAACCTTTCAGATTTGAATATCCATAGCCCAATATCCTTATCGGCTCAAACAGCTGAACCTGAAAGAAATAATCCTCCAATCTTGGTGCATGTGTTATCTGAAGGGTCTTTAAAAATATTTAGTTTGCTCACCATTCTGATCGACAAAAAATTTAGGGAAGGAATTATTTCCACTGTAGTGGTGCACAAGCTGGCTGCCTGTCTCTTAGCAAGGGCAGCTGCAAGACACACACAGCTAGCTGCTCAGCATCTGTGCACAGTAAAGGAAGGAAATGCATAGAAGTAACTTTAAAAAAAGCATTTGGAAAGTATCAGAAAATCTAATTAGAAAGATATTGGAAATGCAAATGTAAATAAATCAACAATTGCCCAAGACTTGAGACAACTGTAAAACAGATCATAGCATTAACTGAACATTGTGACTTTTGAAGATTTTTTTCATCTAATCACTTCAGAATCAGTTGGCTGAAATTCTCAGCCAACTCAAAGCATATTTGAAATTTTAAACAGTCTAGCACATACCTTCTAACAACGTAACTTCTGAGGTTTTTCTTTCGTTTAAAAGGGGGTGCACTGAGCATCTTCCTGAGAACTTTTATATAATACTAACTCATGGCTAACCACCCTCCAACTGTAGATTTTGGGCCATGACTGCAGTAGATTAATTCCAAAGAATACACAAAGTGCAGCAACCTTCTCTAAGCTGTTTATAACACAGCCTGCAGGTCAGAAGGACTTTTGCTGTTGCTTACAAGTGCTCACTCACCTGCCTTTTTACTTCTAGAAGCACAGTATGCACAGCAGTTATCTGTACTGACACAAGACGTGAGATCTATCCCCAAGTTGAAAATAATAGAAACAAGGAAAAATACAGGCAATACAAAATTGGAAGAAAGCACACATACCTTTCTGCTCATCTTATTTCTATTCTCATGAGAGCCTGGGTAAACATAACATCCTCTTGTGAATATAAATAAACAAAAAATACTGTTATTCATTTAAATATAATACTGGAGTGTAGCAACATTTCTACCTGCAGAAGCAATCTCTAAAAATCTATACCTGCTGGGGAATTAAAGAAACAAATTATTCCTAGTTTTGAATTACATCAACCTGTCGAAGAACATTGAGACATGCTATTATTATGTTCGCATTCTAAATATGATGTATAGTAATACCACTATTAATCTCAGTGTGCGAAATTATTTACAGAAAAATTAAACTCTCATAATTCGACATGATGGCACTACTCAACTGGACATGAGTTTGAGTGTTATTATACCTTCATTTTCCAAAATTCTGCTCAAGTATATCTGGAAATCAGGTAAACACTGCAGCAACTGCAACAGCAAAGGTCTGCCTTAGCCTTGAACAGGCGTGGTATGCTTTCCACTGATATTAGTGTATGTAAAGAAGGGGAAAAGCATTCTATGTTGGTATTTATGCATACGTTACAGTTGTCCATTACTAATTTTAAAATAATAACCACAACTAAAAGCTCTCATCTTACAGCTTCATGCTGATACAACAGTTCTAATCTTGAAATGTGTTGTATACTCTATAATATTAAGATGTATTAAGAGCATCAACCAACGAACTGTTCCAAAATCATGTGATAAAAAAAAATATTCTTTTATTTTGCACTAAGTGAATTCCACATGACCAAATCACAATTGTAACTCTGTAACTGAGACAACTTGAAGGTCTTGACCTCAGTATGAATGCCCTGATCAAAAAAAAAAAAAGACCTAACATCTTAGAAGCTATGGAACAACATATGTTGCAACTAGATGCTTCTGTATAGTCTAACTCCTGTAGGAAATGAAATACTTCTTTTAAGTTACTTTTTTCCTTCCTCTTGCTATCAACAGCAGAATATTTATAGTCAGGAAGCCTGAATGCTATTCCTAGCTCTGAGAAATAACAGTGGGCAGAAAGAAGGTGGCAAATCAGTTTGGTCACTTTGAAAGGCAGTATGAGATAGCAGTAAGATTTCTACAGACAATCAGTCTTCAGTCCTACATCAGCATTTTTATTTTTTAATTTGGAAAATATACAGCTTCCTACTTTCGCAAGCATTGTTTTAATTTTCTTGTCTACAACTCTGGCAGCAGGCCTCTAGACAAGACAGATAGCTGGTGGGGAAAAAAAAAAAAAAAAGAAAAACAGTATTTCCCTCCTCTTTCCTCCACATGCTTATCAGGAAGATATCGGTATTTGACCTATGGCAGATACATAATCAAAATTCACTGAGCTTATCCTTGCACACGAACTCTCCATTATGGTGAAAAAAAGCTGTATAATCTACTCCATATAATTGACTCCATATAAGTCACTTTGGTTAACGAAGAGATTATATACTATAATTCTATGTAGCCCAAAGAGATTCCAGTAAGGAGCTTAGACCATACGCAAATAATGCTATAAAACACAGTAAGCACTATGGCTAGAGTTGGGTAGGAATAAAAAAAAATAAAATCTACAAACCTTTTTGCATCAATACATTTTTAAGAAAGTATGACAGATTCTGATATTGTCAAAGTTTACATTCTGCACATTATTTTTTTTCCACTTCAAACAGATGAGCAAGAAAAAAAAAAAAACATGAACAAAGCTATAAATATGTAGAGCAAGATCTGTCTCAAACATTTTATTTAATGTTTTTTACATTTTACAGGATGTGTAATTTCAGTTTTAAATGCATTAAACTTAACCATACCAAAGCTTACCTCAGAAGGCAGGTGGGGAAAAGTAACTATAACATCTGTTTGGCTTGCTGAATATACATAGTGAAGAGTTGTAAGTGGCATGAAGAAAAAAAAAAGCTCAGAACTCTTATTTTCTATTTTTCATACACGTAATCTACAGTAATTTAACCCAGGTCCTTGTGTCATTAATGCAAAGCCTATGATCTTCAGAGAGATGTAAGGATAGAAGACAGAACACTTTGTCATAAAACTTCCTCTATTAAAAGAATTCCAGAATACAACTAATGATCTACCAGCAGGTCCTTGGTGTCCTGCAAACTGGTTATAGAGAAGTTCAAAATTTCCCTCTATTTATCACTTCACATACACATTTCTTCACAATCAAGTGCTATACAGAAACGATGCCAAAAATGACTTATTTGTTAGACTGCTGTTTTAAGTAGTTCAAAGCAACTGCTATTAGAGCATGTACATAGTATTGCACATTCACTAATAGAGCAGCCAACAATCTGGATGCATTCTTGTTCCTTACGCTTCCTTGGAAGATACTTACTAAAATGGCACAACAGAAAAGTTCTCTGATCAAAGAGTCAAAGATAATGGACGGTATTATATGGGGAAAAAATCTTCAGGCTTTCCAATCTGCTATTGTTGTAGAAATCGCAGATCTCTCCAAGACAGAAGGGGAAGTTGTATTTATTTGACTACATGCTCCCTTGAATGTACAAGTCCAAATATATAAAATTTCATGCAAGCAGAGGAAATTATAACATGCAGACTAAGACTTCATAGAAACTTTCTTAAAAGTTTGGATTCATGTTGAGACTGATTCTTCTTTCCCTTCTTCCATCATACAGAAAACAACCCTCTTCTTTTTTCTTTTGGTAAAACCTTTCCATAAAAAGATCCCACAAGCAATTAAGACAAAGTTAGAAATAGTAGGCTGTAAAGAAAGTTTTGAAAGCATCAAAATTAATAAAGTGTAATCTCCACTTTTTAAAAAATCAGGCAATTTGTATATTGTATCCATTATCTCTGTGTTAATGCATATTTCAGAGTTGTATGCCTCCTAATACCTTTTTTGAAACTACTTTTGATCGTGACTAATGTTCTCATTATGAGAAAAATCTTCATCTATCCTCACTTACATTATTTCAGTGTCATTTTATTACTAATACTCATACATTCTTCACTATCTCTGACGTTTATTCTCTGTAGTTTTATTCTGTTGTGTCATCCTTTTATTGGTCACTTTATTGTCAGAGCTTCCTAGCAACTTCCATCTCTCATGAGGAAAACAATAAAAATACAACAGAGCCACTGGATTTACCATTCTTCTTCTCCATGACTATTACTTCTCCATTTTCTAACAACAAAAGCTTATACAAAACTTTCTCCTCTGTCAGCCATCTGGATGAAGTTCTTGCTTACATGCAATTACCCATGCACTAACAGAAATCAGTACGAAGCATTCCTGGAGTAGGAGTTCTTCTCATTGGAATGCCACCTTCGCTGGTAAGTCATTCATTACAAGACAAAGAACATAGCATGGCGCTAATATTAATGAATGGCCTCTGAGGTTCAACAGGAAGCAGACAATCACCTGTGATGGATAAAGCCCTTAATCCTTTCAACATAAAATAATCAGTAGTTCCAAATCTATTTCTGAGCAGTTTAAGGAAAGACTATGCATAGATATCATCACATAATTTAGAAGTTTTTTTAAAAAGTGCCATGGATAAGATTAGAGCAGAAGTTTGTTGAGGAATGTCAAATCAAGACTGTACAAAGTGGTCATGATGTCTTAACATAAAACCTTACACTTTAAATATGTTAGGAAACAGCAGCATGAACATATGAAGTCTAAATTTTTACCTTCTGCAAAGAATTTCTAAAATTTAACTGAAATTAAATTTCTAAAGGCTTATTTATGTTATTCTTATTAAAAGTGAGTATAGATCTAATGACCAAAACCAGTTGAAAGCGTGTGTTTATAAGCTCATTTTAAAAACAAACTGTATTAACTCATTGTAGGTTCAGGATTTACTGTATGGACTTGAGTAAAAATGTGTTTCCTAAAGAACATTTTTACTATCAAACAGTTCATTAAATTTAGGAAAAGTTCTATTTTGACTTCCTGGGAAAAGTGCAGACTTCAAATTACTTTGGAAAACAAAGCTGCTGTATCAGCTAATGAACTTGTAATTTCCTCTCTCAGCCAAGTGAGCACAAGTTCTGCATCAGAGCACAATGCATTCACTGCTCAAAAAAAATGATGCTATAACTGAACAACTTCAGCTAGATTTTTGAGCCACTTAAGATACATGCCAGTAAACTAGTGTATTAATACAATTGTAATTATATTACTTGAACATGGTGGGACAAGAAAAATGCAATTAAAGATAAAAGTTGTACAAATGCAAAACTGTATTTCATCTGAGCGTGCAACATATACTTGGTACTTACAATCTCTCCAATTTGCCTCAATTGAAAAATTTTGTAAAACAAACACTAAGATACCAGCATGTTCATCTTCTTTTTTTTATTAAATGAAGTTGCTGAGGACCGAAGTATCAAAATCTTATGTGGGTGGAACCATACTCTCCTCTACCATGGATGACAATAAAGGTTGCTAAACCTCCAATAAGAATATCTAAACTAAAAGCTTCAGTTGTGATGAATTCAGGTCTCATTGTTTTTCAGTGTAGCCCAATTACTAATGTTTTATACAATATCCTGCACTAAAAGAAACTTACCAGCTTTTATCTCCCCTCACCCCATCTTGTATTCATTTAAAAACAGAGTCAAATATCACCGTATTTGACTACCTATAAACTAAGTCAAACACCACTGCAATTTCATGCTACACTTTACCTCGCCTGGTAGATAGTACTTCGTTTAAGCCACGTAGTACTTTGTTTAAGCCACACAGAAGCTGTTAACTAGAGGACTGTGACCTACAGCAACCACAGGGTGAGAACAAAGCTAGCAATTCCATGTTTGAAGAAGCTTCTCCTGGTTCTCTTGTGTACTTATAGCACAAATGTTGTGTATTCTCCTTCTCCTCCACAGACCTGTAATACACAAACAAGCCTAGAACAGTTTTGTTTTGTTTTTAAAGAGCACCTTTGTATTCCCTGCAAGACCTCCATTACATTTAGATGTTTGGGGGCTGGCACTTTGGGCACAGTGCACTCTGAACTTCCTTCCTTCAGCCACCTCCACTGATCTTAAGTTAAAACTGAAAATGTGACAGCAGCTTAGATGGAGAAAGTCAGTGTATAAGGGTTATCCTGAAGAACTCTCACTACTCAAAAGTAACCTTGATTTCTTCCACTGCCCTCTGTGTGCTCCTCAACTAAGAAGTTTGGCAGACAGCACTCATCTCCAGATGGTGGACAAGTAAACCTACTTGAACAGATTGTATTGCAATATTTTACACTAAACAGTTATTGGATTAAATGTATAAATAGTTTTGGGAACTCGGGACATCCCTCTTCTGAATGATCATCATTCAGCTACAAAATTACCTTCCCTCTTGTTGTTCCTCTCCGACTCAGTGAATGCTTCAACCTTTTCTGAAGCCCTGTGCCTGTGCAAGAGGACAGCTGGACTAGATCTGTATTAGCAAGTAGTGCAATGCTGAAGAATGGATTTGCAGAACAAAACAGCTGGTGTTGCAATCCTAATAGCCACACCCTGCACATTTTGAGAATTTTACTTCAAAATAATTCTCAACCAGTTCCAAGGACGGAATGCCAATTAGCACTTGGATTGTATTACCTGCAGTTCTGTAATGTTTCATGCTTCGGTTTAATTTCAGTAATAGAATCCAGTTTGCACACTCAGAGCCCATTCCAAAATGCAAACAATGAATTGCAGGTAGAAGACAGCTGGTTCACTTCAGAGCCTGCTCGTAAAATTAATAACACAGACCACCTTAAGAGGATCCATGTGCCCAGAACAGCAGACAGCAAAGCATTTAGGGCACTTTATGTGAACCAGGATAATCGTTTGATTTCTGGGAAATGGTATCAACTGCTCTCACTATTTCAATTTCCCAGACGTGTTCTAACCATAAGGCTACTATATAAAGGGACAAGATGTCACATTCCACTGACAAATTAAATCCTATCGGTGAATGTTACACAAGTTCACAGCAAACAATGACGAGCTTAAGAATGTCAAGTTTCAGTACACAGAATGGGCTGAAATACAAGCTACCAAATCAGACAAGGATTGTCCTCCATACACGCAAAAGCAGAACTGCACATGCCTATTACCCTTGAACTAATTTAGTTACGTTAGCAACCTGCAGAACAAATATGCAGTTACACAAGAACATTGTAGATTAATGTTTTGGACTCCAGACGCTACATTCTACATGAAGTTTGGTTTAAGTACTTTGATCATGTATAGGACCTGGGTTTAGAGTTATAGGAAGACGAACTCATAGTTGTCAACACAAAGGCAAATGTTATTTCACATAGGCCAGGGCAAACCACTACATATTTTTTTGCTATCGGTATTGTCTAATTCATCCAGCTTAGACAAACCAAAAAGAAAAATGAGAAAGCCTACCACACATTTTAAGTGGCAAATGATCAGCAACGACCAAAACCAAAGAAGCATAAAGGAAATGAAAAGCAATGATAGTATCTGGAGCCTCTCCAGCGGATATTAATAACGTTTTATCTTAGTTTCTAAACAAATTGTCACTAAAGAAGTTAGTACTTCCATTTAAATCATTGTCATATTCTCAGTAAGTGAACCCATCTGCTGTGGACAGCAGAGAAGCATAATAGTCTCACGTTTTCATCTTGGATTACGTTTTCTAGGGCTGCCATCCTCCTTGAAATTCCAATGCAATTCCTGCCCCTCACTTTCCACTAGGCTGGAAGATTTCACAGAAATCAGGCATGGAACTAAAAGATTAAAACACTTCCAGTGAAATGCATTAAAGCTGAACCATCATGTGGTTACCAAGAGTACAAACCATGACTAAAGTGTGATGCAAAAATAACATAGTTCAAACAATTTAGCAGTACCCTCCTCTATCCTCTAGCAGATTTCAGTATTTCAGTATGTTTTAAGAACTCTCACTTCTGAATATGTTTGATCACTGAACCTGGCTTCTCATACATCTCAGTATTTAAACCTGGTAAACATTATTTACCATTTGTTAAGGCAAATTACCAAATACCGTCATGTGGATTTGGTGAGAACATTTGCTGCTAAACTGTAATAAAAGGACAGATCTAAGCAGCATGACCAAGATGTTTGTGCTCCATCAAAGCAGTCTTTGATTAGATGATCAAAACTTGTCTTTTTGGAATTGCATGCATCTTACTGGGGGCTTCTTAATAGGTTTACATGCAATTTTTTGGCTTGTCATACTTCACAGGCATTCTGCCTCAAAATCAGATCAGCTACCCATAAAAAATCTGATCAGATCCAACACCCCAACCTGATCAGACCATCTGTTAAGCAGGTCACATTGCAGCATAAGATAAGTTAGAAGAATTTAGGACTTGCTGAGAGAACTTGCAAGAGGAAACTGTCTCCTAATGACATTTTACATGCCATTAACACCAACTCCATTTAAAACATATGGCTGGTAGCTGATAAGAAGAAATCTTATCAACTTCAGTCATCCATCACCACAAAGACTGATCCACCTTCAAGTGATTTTTGCACTACACTACGGTTAGAGTCATACATAACCTGAAAACCTCCTTCCAGTCTTACAGCAACATTAGGGCTTGATGAAAATCTAAAGCTTTTTTTTGTTTTTTAATTAGGTCAGAAAAGTACAAACATAAGAGAAAATAAGTGTTTAGCTCTTCATGTTTTTATATTAAAAGGAAGAATTTTCAGTGCTCTCTGGGCCTCTGAGCATGTCCTACACTTTTCCAAATGTTGCATTGAGCTCAACTCTATATCCCCGTTAAGAAGATAGATAAAGCAAGTAGCATGGGTGTTATCTTTTCTAAGCACCTGATCTCAGGCATAATCTGAAAAAAAAAATCTTACTGATACCCAGAACCATCTCACTAAAAGGAGTCAAAGATTTAAAGAGATGCTTGAAAGCAAAACACATTTATTGCTGTGTGCATTTGTGTACCCTTCAGTTCAAGGGTGTTTGGCCAAGTGAGGAGATTGAGCCTGATCTTCATTAACCTGGAAGAATTCAAGTCCCACATCTCAGAAGAAATCCCTGAAATATCTTACAAATCACAATCAATATATGTGCTTTCACCACTTCATACAACCTAACAGAAACCGAAGTAGATAAAATCTTAACCACAATTACGTCACTGCATGGAGAAAAAAAAAAATCACAATACTCTACATTCACGTTGCTTTTTTATTAATATTATTTTTAAGGACTATGTACATAGTCCTCATTGAATAATCAGTGTACAGTCATTGCTACTATCACCTCCTCCTGTAGCTGAAGCCTGTGCAACACTTTACCAGGACATAACCAGTGCTAACAATACCAAATTCTGGACAGCACAGCCTTACAGTTCTGAGTTCAATATCCAAACTCTAGAGAAGGCCAAGATTTCAGAAACACCCTCCTGCTTAGCATTTCTTATTCCCTAGTTCAAGATCAATGATTATACAGGGTGCAGGTATTACACACTGATGTGTCATAACTCCTTCCTTTATTAAGGTTCTCTTTAATTGACTCACTTAATTGTGGTTTGAATTTCTCTCTTTAGAGAGCCACCTAAACACATGCCAGTACAGTTAACTTATTTCTTCACTTTATCTAGCCCAACATCTTCCAGGGTACCTAAAAATTATACACTTCCTTCAGTTAAGACACATTTCTAGATGTATTCAAATACCTTCTTTATAGTACTAGATAACCTTGACAGAGCATAGAAAGGAGCCATATTTAAAAGCACATTAATCTCCTTTGCAGAATCTGAGTCTCCAGTTATGTCTATTACAGAAAGTCAAAGGCTCACCTAAGATACTGTAACACATTTAAAAGTAAAAAAAAAAAAAAAAAAAAAAAAAAGATTTAATGTTTTTAGTAATATCTGTACCCCAGTGGATTTACTAATCATGGACTCAACTTAGATTTCATTCTAGGTTAGTACTAAAGATACAGGAAGGTAACACAGAGTGCTACAAGAAGGAAAAAAGAACAAAAATGTTTTAAGTAATAATTTGTACCACTGGAGTCAACAATGAAGACAAAGAATCTATAATTATATCAAGGCAAGTTCAAGTAGCAGTGACCAAAAAAAATACTTCTCTTACTTAGATGTTAAAATAATCATATTCTTCAGCATAGTGAAGAAAAAACACAGTCATATAAAAGTAGTAATACTTTTATACTTTCACTTTTATACTTATAAATGAACAGGCACTTAAAGGACAGTGCAGTTCTGAATTGAAGGCTTAACTTTATGAATGTACCTCTGCCACTAACAAGCTCTAAGAAAGAAAATGTGTTGAAAACCTAAATGAGAACCTGGTAATATGCAGTATTAAAGGAATTAGCTAGTTATTTAGCTGAACTGTCATTTATTTCGTAAGTCATGAGAACAGTTTAAGTATCAAAAGACTTCATAAAACAATCAAGTTCACAAAAATTAACTTAAACTGGAGGGACTTTCACCATATTAGCCATACTTTTACTCTAGTAGCTCAAAAATCTTTGAAGAGACATTTACAGTAGCTCAGGCATGAAGATATACATACCAAGATCTAGAAAAGTTGATCAAAAATGGAAATACTCGAGATTCAGGACTAGAACCTGTCTTAGCTGGCCTCGGTATGGCAACTGGATGAGGAAAGTAACCAAAGGTTCTAATCTTGTAATAGTACAGCTGATAGCAATTGTGATAGGAAATTACTGAAACAAATTTCTAAACCTAAAAGCAGAGCAGAAAATAGCTTTTATCCTTAAAGCAGTGGATATTATAGGCTATATCCTTGAAGGACTCTGCAAGCTCAACATGTCGTTCCACAAATACACTGCACAACTGTAGTTACCACTTGTGTTATCAGCTTGCTATACAAATGTTGTATGTAATACAGTCAAACTTTGCTAAGCTTCATGTCCAGTATGTATTAAATTCAGAAACAAGTTGCTTTGGAATCCACAGAAAAGAGCAAGAAAAAGTAATGGAATAGCATAATTAGTATAAGCAGTTGCAGTTCTTAAGTAGAATATGGAGAACTGAGGATATTCTACAGTGAATTATCAGATTAAAATAAAATCTTACTAGTAAATCCTATTTGATGGGAAAACAGTCAGCCCCTAGAAAAGACAAAAATCCTGCCACTTTAGCAATCACAGAGTATTGCCATGAAGAAGACTGCACTGCTACAGGTACAATTCTTTTTCATCTCAAACCAAAATGTTGTTGTTTTTAAATTCTTTTGTAAAACAAGCAATCCATTCAATGGAAGTATAAATTCGCTTATCTTTCTCTGAATGCAAAGAACTTTTTACATTGTAATAATAGCACAGAAAATAAGTCTACCTGAAATACGGCATGGATGATTACTATAGGAATAGCTTTAAATTTATTTCATGGTAATCATTTATTATGCACATTTTTGAGGAAAAATTGTTATTAAATTCTACATACATATCAAATATTAAAGAAGGCACTAAAATACCTATGTATATTATGTCTAACAGCATTATATGAAAAGACAAAGAATACTTTTTATTATGCTCGCTTTCATATTTATTAAATCAAGAGGAAGAGGCCTAAATCATACCAGATAAAGTTGTGTTGTTTTTTTTTAAAAAAAAAGTTCTGATCACTAGCTTAGCCAACAAAATGTGACCTTCAATACACTTTCAGAAATGAAAATAAATCTGAAGATCCAATATAATAATACCCCCCCCCAAAAAAAAAAAAAAAAAATACTTTCGCCCTCTAATTATACTGACTGATTTATCCTGAGTATCTGCTTGAGTTCTAAGTGCTAACTGTATTTTCCATGTGGCTGCACAGGATGTGCTGTATAAATGGTTATAGAACAGAACAGGGAAAAAGATCAATTAAGCCACTGATCTGTCTTATGACGGCAAGGATGCCAAATGGAGACAACTGGGCAGAAAAAAGTTTCAGTAATCCAATTACAGAAACACTACCAAGCTGTTGTAAGCATCCCTTATTTCACTTATTGCATGCAATCACAAAAGACATTAAGTTTCTCTACGCACATTTGTTAAAATTAGAACTGCTAGTTAATTTTGTCCATTTTCTCCAAAACCTCAGTTAATTAGGAACAGAAATGGAAGGGATACAAAGGTTTTTTGTGGCTTGAAAAAAAGTCAGTATAAAACAAAGAATTCTTGCAAATGCTCCCACCCCCCTCCTTTTCCTTTTAGGACAGATTCAAGAAACAACATTTAGAATTATATTCAAAGAATTTTACATTTTCAGGTAGTACTTATTGCTTTTATTTCACTTCAAAACCAGGACAGTTACTTTAATGTTCTAAGTTTTAAATGAAAAAGCTTCTTCTCTCCCTACTGCAAAAAAAGATAAAATGCCTAATTACCCAAATGGATATAGACCTTCCACTTTAAATACAGCTTTAAGATTACTTGAAGCTCAATCTATAACCTGGACTGCATTTCCCTTCAAAGATTCAACCTTTGCCAGATCTTAATTTTTAATAAAGCTTTTAAAGAGGAGCCTGTGACTTGGTATAAATGCCAAACATTTTCCTGCATGAAGTTTCAAAAGCAAAAACATGCAGCGTTCCGCAGCCTGGAGACCAAACATAATGGTATTCTAATCATCTTAATGATTAGAATACTGAGAAATCTTTTATATTCAAGCTTAATGTTAAAAAAAAAAAAAAAATCAGGAGAGAGTGATGAAACATGAGTTTTAATTATTACTATTTTGTTTTTAAAAATAAAAGCATCAGAGGTCAAGAATCTGTCCTTTATACCGCACATGCCATTGAACATGCTAAATACTTCAAATTCTTCATACATCTTTTTTCTGTTTTCTTCCAACACCAACTGTTCAGTGTTGAAGTAACAGAATGCCCAAGGTAGGTAGCATCAGTATTACTTCAGAAGAAGACTATTCAGAATGCTGATCAGAAATTAATACTATGTTGAGAACAGCATTAGGAGACAAGAGGAAGGAACTAAGTATTGCCTTCCCACGTTGGAGCAATGGCAACCAAAGGCAGCAGGTTTTGGCAGGCCCTTCAAGGGTGACTTTCACTACTTTTACAACAAAAGACAATCACAATAAATTGGACTAAGAAAGGCATTTTTAAACAGATGTACTATCCTGGCTGCAATGGAAGGAACACACTAATAATCATCAAGAACCTGGAATAACAGAGATGGGCTCACTATGCAAATCCAAAGGAAATCAGGAACACATGGCAAAGCAGCAAGAGGATCTTGCCAATCTATCCCAGTTAATTTCACACAGAACGAAGTCGCTCAGGACTGAAGATTCTCTGAGGAAAACCACCACATTTAGAACTCACAGCCTTAAAGAAAATATATCCCAGAAGAACTGTCAAACTGTCAAAAACACGTAGACTAAACACAGAAATTTTGATTAGAACTTCACAAAAAAAAGGATTTTTATAACAGCAAGATGCTGTAATATGCTAAGTTCTAGAATCACCACAACTGAAGACTTCTGAGGGCACATAAGGTGTCTGTCAGAAACAATGTAAGTGTAGCTGAGTTTTTGGAATAAAGGGTGAAGCAGACTGTCCTTCCTAAATATTTTCTACAATTTGTCACAACTGTCATAATTTGTATATGCACTTGGGGAAGGGGTGAGGGAAGTAAGAAGGAAAAAAGTATGGAATAATGGTAAGTATACCTGTCTTTAAACACTTCAAAAATATTCAGGCAAAGGAAAACTTTACAAAAGCTTACAGTACAGAAGAGTGATTATAACATCATTGCACCTCAGCAGCATCTTTTTCAGTAGATTTTAGCTTAACAAAATACTTCAACCCAAATGAAGCTGATATGCTATAAAAAGACAGCTTCATCCATGTCTGAAGTAGCAGTAATGACAAACTTACCTACAGAAAAACAACTACTCCAATTGCATATCAGTGGTTTAATTAAGCTTCTGAATTATCCATCTGAAAGCTCAAAAATAAGCATTTTGTATACAGAGTAAAGTTCATAATATTGCAAAACCAACATCTTTTATGTGCTTCAGTCCAAAAAGAATGTATCCATTTGGACATAAAACAATGAATTATATTAAAGCAACATTAAATGTAAATTACCTGTGCATATTTATAATAAAAACCCAAGTGGTATATTTCAAGTTTTAATAGTCTCATTCTAATTTTCTGATTTCATTCAGTTTTTAATAGTTACACAAACTTTAAGTAGGTAAAAGGCACATAAAGAACATAAAAGGATTGGAAAGAATATGCCTCAGTGAAACATGCTTATATTAAAATACAATTATATTACCTCAGATACTGCAGAAACAGTTATTTTCTCAAGTTACAAATATAGTTACCAAAGGAAAAATCACTTCTTCAGTCACTTGCTGCTATTTCCACAATCAGAAGCTTTATTTATTTATTTATTTAGCTTCACTTTAGTTAAAGGTACTGCTCAGCACCAGAATTAAAATTGTAGAGCCAGTTAAATTTGTAAAGACTGCTTTTAGGTGTGAGACTGGTGAGAAAGATACAATGTTGGTCTTCATCTAAGTTCCAAGTTAAAATATTTTACATTTGGGCATGTTAAAAGAGTCAGATGGTTTCTACATATTTGTTCAGTGGCAAAAGCTGTCTTGGGTGTCCACAATACAGAAGAGTGAATAGCAGTATTGAAGAGAAGCAAAAAGGCTGTTCATAGGTTTGTGGATTCATGCTGCTATTTTATAACTTCTGTGACACCACAGAACTAATTATGAACTAATTCAAAACCATTCTTTTCTTTTTTTTTAAAAAAAAACGAAACTCAACATCTTTCTGTAATTATCATTCAGAATATTTTGCTGCACAGGACAATGTATTTCAGCAGTTTAAGACCTAGTATTTTCCACTCTAAACACAGATATAATATAGTATTTACCAATCAATATAATGAAACTGTTACACGAAGTTATGCCAGTTTTCTCTAGTTTCCTCTAATTGTCTTTCCTTGCTAGCAGTAAGTCCTTCAAAAAAATTTAATAGTTTAACTCAGTCCTCTTTTTTTCAGCAGTCATTATTTCCATCTTACAGACTCAATCAATCAAGACAACAGTTTATACATAATCTTCTACATAGCTGACACTTTAAAATAAAAAAAATAATAAAAATCATTGCCTTCACCAAGGTTCCTTTCTTTGCTTATGATCCAATATCAACACCTCAAGTTCTTCTCAAGTATTTCATTTTGAAGTACTTTTTCAAGCACTCAAGGTTTTGAAAAAAGTTGATTGGGAAAGACATTTCCTTTCTCTAGTCCTTAACCTCTCCTCCCATACAACCACCCCCAAGAAATGCACACACAAAGCAAGGAAGAAAAAGGAATCTGAGATGGACGTGACACCTTTTTATCTCCCAAGATAGGCATTTTAACCCTACTACATTAACTTCCCTCTTGAAGGCTCACTTCTCAAGAATTCACTGTACGTTCAACTGTTTTTCCAACTTCTGCAAAAGCTACGGCAATCTTGTCAGTCTTTGTGTGGAAAAACAGGCTCATTTTACTCACTTAACCTCTGTCAGCATTGCCTTTTGCAACTACACTTCCAGACAGTGTTGCAAACCAGGAACCCCAACCTCCCATACCCTAAGTTTCTGTGCTCTTTCAATTTAGACAATTAACCTGACAATATTTTGTACATGTTATTTCCAAACTGCTTACTGTGAGAAAGTTCAAGTTTTGTATTTCTCATACAGATATACCTCCCCCTTTCCCCCATATATTGGGCAGTTTTCTACATGTAATTAGCAAGGCAAGCGAAGAAGCCTGACTTTAGCTGTAACGTATATTATACAGAAACATACAAAGAGACAATATTTATTCAATTAATTAAACCCTGAAAACCACTACTTTACGCTTTAAGTTTGCAGTTAGGGTGAGGAAAGTGCTTACAATGTTGCATTGGTTTCTGTAAAGATGTAGCTGTAGATACAGTATGTTTACATAACACCAGTAAGCGTTCTGTCTATATGAGCAGAAGTATTAAACAGGACTGAAAAGTGGAGGTAAAACTGTACAGAAAGCTAAGCATTAGTTCATCAATTAAGTAGGTTAAAGAAGAAAAATCAAGCAACAAGCTTTTCAGAGGAGAAACACCATCTTGAACAGTACTACCACACAGCTAGGCAAAACGTATCTGTTTCAATCCTGTTATCTACTATCTCTTCAGTAAAACTGTTAAACTTTATATAGAAAGCATTTGTAGATGGCCATTTTAATTTGCCATTATTTACTGCCAGGAAAGGATTCCATTTAAAGAGAAATAAAAATTATTTCAGCTATCTTGGTAGCACAGCTGCCACTCCACAGGGAAGTGTCAACAAAAGTTCCAAAGCCAGGACATCACAGCATGGGAGAATCAATTGTGATAAACATCAAATACATTTTATTAAAAAATAATAATAAAAAAGTTAATTACAGCAGAAGACTGCCTACTCTTTGCAATTGCAGAAAATTGTCCAAAACAAAACAAAAAAGCAAGCAGAAAAAAAGGGAACATGTAGAGTTCAGGTGTTAATTTTCTACCTTGACACCCAAATGATTTATCTCGGTTTCCAAGACTGTTATTTAACTTGGTAAGTCCACAAAGTCAGACCACTACTTTTGTATTTAAATCAGGATTTTACACACTACAGTAGAGCTTTTACTTTCTTGACCTATAAACCTTATTAACCTACATAGTTAAAAAAAAATCAAAACCAACATTTTTGACTGCTCTCTCTGCTGGATTATATAGTTGAAGGAGATGATTTGTTAGCAAAACTTTCCCTCTCCTTTTCCACCACCAAGTACAAGTCTGGTAACACTAACAGAAAAGATGTGATGCAAATAAATTAATTGAATTATAAAGCTCTACAGTTCAGTAGCAGTCTGTGGTTATTCATTGGTCAGTGAAAAGTTACTTTCCCCCTTAAGTTACAGACACAGCGTAAGGACATTCTGCTGTCTGGCCTAGTGATGGGTATGCAAGAACCTGGCCTGAAACTAAGTGCAAAACAGGATGAAGAAGTGTAATCTGCAGTAGCATCAAAACCTGAATAAGGCAAACATAAACGCTACGCATTAAAAAACACTTTTTCACATTTCCCAACTGCTGACAGACTTCTACTGAAACCGAGCTGCCCCTTCCTCCGTGCCCCCCTCACCCCCAGGATGCCTCGAGCAGGCTGAGCACCTGCAGCAGCACACGGTCACACCCGCCAGGACTCTCTGCGTCCGAGCCGACACCTTTAATTTCTCTTTAACTTCTCTTTAATTTTTCCTTAATTCCCTCGCGCTACTCGCTCGCCAGGGCTCAGCTCCCCCGCCACGCTGAGGGTGGGGGCCCCGCGGGGCCGGGACCACGGGTGAGAGGCCACGGGGCCGAGCAGGGGCCGAGCAGGGGCCGCAGCAGCCGCTCCGCCGGGGCACGGCCCGGGGCTGCCCGGCGCCCCCCGCCCCGCACGCACCCTCCCCTCGGGGCCGCGGAAGGAGCGGAGCCGTCGGGGCAAGGAGGAGGGCGCAGGGGGAGGGTGAAAGAAGCGAACGTTTCTACCTCCTTCTTTTTCTGTCCTCCCCCGAGCTGGCCGCAGAGGAGGAGGAGCAGCAGCAGCAGCAAGAGGAGGCAGCTCCCGGCCGGCGGGTGCGGCACCGGCACCGACAGCCGCCGCCACCGCCGAGCGCCCGGCGCCATCTTTCCCCCGGCCGCGGGCCTCCGCCGGGCAGAACACCTGCGGCACCGCTGCCCACCTCCCCGCCGCTGATTGGGCTCGGGCCCCGGCCAATCGCATCGCCCCCGGGGCGCGGCGGCTCCTGGGAGATGTAGTTCTAGTCCCGCTCGCAGCGCCACGTGCTGGAGGGAGCCCGCCCTGGGCATTGGTGTCGGGCGGCGCGCCCTACGTGCGGGTGTGTGGTGGGGATTACACGTCCCCTGGCTGGGCTGAGGCGAATGGGATGACATTCAACAAGGCCAAGTGCTGGATCCCGCGCTTTGGCCACAGTAACCCCATGCAGTGCTATAGCGTGGGGCAGAGTGGCTAGAAGACTGCGAAGAGGAAAGGGATCTGGGAGTGTTGAATGATGCGCAGCTGAACATGAGCCAGCAGGGTGCCCATGTGGCCAAGAAGGCCAATGACATCCTGGCTTGTATTAGAATTAGTGTAGCCAGCAGGACAAGGGAGGTGATTGTTCCCCTGTACTCCGCTCTGGTGAGGCCGCACCTCAAGTTCTGTGTTCAGTTTTGGGCCCCTCACCACAAGAAGGACTTCATGGCCCTGGAGCATGTCCAGGGAAGGGCAACAAAACTGGTGAGGGGTCTGGAGCACAAGTCTTTTGAAGAGTGCCTGAGGAAGCTGGGATTGTTTAGTCTGGAGAAGAGGACACTCAGGAGAGACCTCATTGCACTCTACAACTTCCTGAAGGAAGGTTGTGATGAGAAGGGGGTCACTCTCCTCTCAGATAACTTGGACTTGAGGAAGTGGCCACAAGTTGCACCTGGGGAAATTTAGATTAGACATCAGGAAAAACTTTTGCTCTCAGAGTGGTCAGGCACTACAACAGATTGCCCAGGGAGGTGGTGGAGTCACCATCCCTTGCAGTGTTCAAGAAGCGCTTGGACCAGGTGCTACGAGATATGATTTAGTAGCTTGGTGGGTAGTACTGGTGATAGGAGGATGGTTGGACTAGATGATCTTGTAGGTCCTTTCCAACCTTGTGTTTCTATGATTCTGTGAATGTCTCCATCAGATATTTTGTACCAAGGCCCTAGAAACAGAGTGGCACCAGATGTGGTGGTGGCCCCCCGGGTGGGTATTTCTGCCCACCTGGGGCAGGGGGAGCTGCTTTACCTACTGGCCAAAATTCCCCATCCCTCTAGCAGCCAGCCACCACAGCAGCTGCCAGAACCACTGCTTCGTTAATCAAGACTGTATATAAAAAAAAAAAGGAAAAATGAAGACCCTTACTTTCCATATGTTTGTATGCATACACTATTCAAATTTCACTATTCACACAAAAAGTTGTCTTTGCAGAAAATTATATTCATGTAATACACTAATATTTTTAATTTGAATATAATTCCCAGTGCATTAACCATGCAGCTTTAATTTGATATTTTTGTGCATGATACAATATTCAAATCATCAATTGCATTATTTTTTTTCCATTGAAATACACACTGCAATGTATAAGCTAGGTAATGTTAAATTAATATGAATCTTCTTATTTTTTCTCAGACTCCAAGTACTCACCTTATGCTACATAAGTTATTTATACACATCTGTGCTACAGACTCCACAGACAGAACTATCCATTTCTTCAGAGATTTTGTAATGTCACTCAAAAATATTATGAATTTTATAATCAGAACACCATATGAGAACAGATGAGACACTGAGAGAGTATTCAAAAGTATCTGTTTATTTTGGGCACAGAATTTTTAGACGGTATTTTAATGATAATATCAGATGCTAGTTCAGTGATACTGCAGACATCTTAGCACTATGTGTTTAAAACATTAAATAGGCTGTTGTGTTCATTTTGGTTATATTTGCCATGTGGTTTTGAGGAGTTCTTCCATAGGAATTACAGATCATATTCAGATAATCTACCAAACACTTAAGATTGATCCCGGTGTTTTAAGTTCAAGAAGGTTCAGACCATTTTATCCATGTTACATAGGAAGGCTGGCCCAAAAGCCCTTGATCATAAACTTTGAATTCAGATACCAGGGGTGCCATAATTACTAAAAAATAAAAATAAAAAATAATAAAAAAATATCTAGATGCTGACTTTTTTTCTCAATTACCCCGACTTTGCTCTGTCTAGTAAATATAAAGAGTAAGATCAAGGTAGAATGTTTGCAAATGAAGAAGGAATGAGTTCAAAAGAAAGAATGAAAACAGGTAATAGAAGGAAGGAAAGACAGGACACAGGAAGAGGTTCATATGTTTGAGCAAGTTGAAAGTAAGAAGATCAGAAGTGAGAAGCATTAGCTTTTCCCAATGTGTTCCAGGGTTTTGGAAGTTCCATGTCTTCCAGAGCATGTAGGCCCATCTTCTCCAATATGACCTCTATTTGGGTTCTCAGATTCTTTATGTTACCTTTAATCTCTGAGGTTACATTAGCAGGAAATGACAGCATGGACAGCTTTACTTCTTTTCCGCTCAGCTTTCTAACCAGATTTCCATAACAACCAGACCTTTCATATCCCTGACTGGTTTGTATTTGCTCATTGGTGGACTGTGTTTCTTTGCACTCCACAGCTATCTGGAGTCTATGGTGATGTAACTAGCCTCACAGATATTTTACGTGAACATAGCTGCTCTACAATGACATGTATGAATTTCAAACGTGTTTCATTTAAAAAAAGAAAAAAAAAAATCTCTCCACAAGAAATTACAGTGGTAGGAGTAAAGCCTGGGAAAGAAGTGCAGTGCTTGAGAAGGATTAGTGGAAAGATTTCACTGATTTCACTGGAGACAAGTAGTACAGCGAAATTTCACCAGGGAGAGTGGTATGAGGAACAGCTGATATGAACGTGACAAACCAACAGATTAAAATTAATTCAAATCAAACCTTGCAATCCAGAAACATTAAAAAATAAAAATAAATAAGTGGGGGGAGTGCAGCCTCTTAAACTATGTACCCATTCAGCAGTGTGGCTTTAGTTTTGATTAAGGTCATCACTGGAACATTTAGTTATGATAGCAGCTGCCTAGATTAATGACAGAAATGTCACATGAGGCTTCTGTACTACAACTTTGTGGAAAAAGAAGTTGCATTTATGAAGTACAATTTAATATTGGCCTGACCCAAAACAAAGTAGTTTGGTCATTTTATTAAGCTATGATGAAACATCTTAGTCATGGGAAAGTTTATATGCTTCTTTAAAACCAATGATAACCTTGAAACTAAAATTCTTGGACATTTCTTAATTAAAACCTTTAAAAAAAAAAAAGTTCTGAAAAAAAAAAAAAAAAAAAGAAGAACTTTATTGTGATTTGGGATCAAAATAAATGTGTCAGAACTTTCTGCAATAAATTTACATTAATGTAATCCTGTTCTGTAGGAGATGGATGTTAACGGACAGTGTTGAAGTGTCAAAGGCTACTTCTGAGAGAAAGGATTGCAAACTTCTGACCAAACACAGATTCTTAAGGACCAATTTTATTACTTTTACATAGTCATTTACCAGTCACAGGTCAAAAGATGCAAACTTGAAAAGTTGAAAGATGGATTTACTCCTACAGTCAAATGGAATGATACCTTCTCGTCCGGCTTTCAGCTGCCAGCCTTCAGAGACCTTTTTTCATTCATTTCATGCCCCATTGATAACTCTTTAACCAATGAGTCACATCACATCCAAATCGGGTCTGAAGAGTGGTTTACTGAGTTTTATTTCTTTTTCTTTCTCATGTTAAAGATGAACAATGCAGAACAAAACTTGGAGTAGCTGGGAGATGCAGCCTCCCAGAGTGGCAAGCTGCCATTAATCAATTGCTGTCGGTAAGTGGCAATTTGAGGCAGAAAACTATTGCTATATTTGGAAATCAATAGGAGTTGTTTCTGTCACAGATGTACTTTTCAAGACATGGAGGCTCTTGGGTTTTTGCATTGCACAGATCCTAATGCATACCATCAGAAAAAAAAAAAAAAAAACTGCTCGTGAGCAGTAGTACAGCAGTTGCTGGTTCCTCATCTGGACTTTGTTTAGTCTTCATAAAAATGATAAAACTACCTAGCTACCTGCCAGCCATCCAAGCTCACCAGTTTACTAAGTGAACTATTACATTTTTCTCTCTCTGGACTTCAGGCAACAGTTGGTGAGGCAGATAATACTGAGAATGCCTTCCTGAGCATTTTTTTTTCCAGAATCATTTCTTCCTGAGCAAGACTGATTCATTCCTCAAGAGTACAGCCTAGTACTTGCAACAAAGCTTGCTGAGTTCACTGCTGCACATCAATTCTATCAGCATGCTTTATACCCCTTTTTCAATAGAATAGACAAGTGCTATGAAAAGACTGACTACAGAAATTTGTACCTTTTTAACTTTAGTACATTTTAATGACATTTAATTTTAGTAAACCTCTTATTTATATATACACATCCAAGTGATATATTTTTTCTATCATCCCCCTATTTCATTAACTTAAACTAGGATTCCATAGAGTATTATGCAAAAAAAAAAAAAAAAAAAATGCTGGATGGAATTGGACAAAAAAAATCACTTTACATCTGCACCAACATGCCATACATATCAATTTATTTTGTTTTGAAAACTTCATATTTTTCTTTGTTAATAAATTAATATTCCATATTCAAATCTTTTCATATTATTATGAATGCATTATATTTTGTCTTGGATAAAGAAATTCATGGAATATAATAATCCATGTATTCTGGAAAATTTGGACAGCAATCTAAGCATAACCAAGAATTTTCTGTATAACACTATATTTAAAGATATAAAAATATACATAGATATATAAGTGTATATCAGCAAGAGAGTTCCTAGTATTTGAAAGCATTACCTAAGATCAGATTGTGCTGCTGATTTATCTAATTTTGCACCATATTGATAAAACGTAAGAAAATGTGGTTAAGAATCCTGATCCTTGTTAATTTGCAGACTGTCTTTAGCCTTATGCTTATTTAGCCCTGATGTCATGTGTTGTTTGTTTAGTATGGTTTTGGCTGATCTTATTGTACAAAGTTCATTTATCTGTAAGCACTAACATATCATCTATCATATCACAGACGTATTTTTAGCCTTAAAGGAAAGTTACAGACATACATTAACATCAGGTAGTCAAAAACAGAGCTAGGAAAATGAAAGCCAAAACATTCAGAACAAAATAGTTCCCCAATGAATGGCAAAATCATTTGCAACTCATTAATACAGTTTTAACTGTTCTATAATAACTGCTAATTCATACAATTTCACAATTAATTTAAAATTTGCATTTTATTTTGTTTTCAAGAAGTGTGCATATATAATAGCTTAAGTAATTTTTTTTTTTTTAAAAAAAAAAAGATGGTGAAGACTTGATTTGTGTATCAGCTGTCCAGTTTTTGCTCATGAACATCTGGACTAAAAAGCTTGCTGAAATTTTCCATTGTTGGCAAATAGTAGCATAATAAATCTTAAAAGCTATGCCAATGGGCACCTTTAATTCTTAGGGAGAATCACTATAACTCATTCCCCTCCAAATAGCTATGCTATTTTGAATGAAAACTCAAAGTTTGAAATGTGAATATAAAAAATAAAAGTATCTTATGGATATGAAGTTGCTCATGCATTTTAATATCTCATTCCACAATCCAGACCAAAGTAAATGTTTCATACGAATGTCACAGTAATTCTTACTGGGGATATAAGATGGATTTATGTCACCTAGTTATATTTTAGTAATTTCTTTCTGAACTAATCAAAGATAACAGGTATTTTAGATGCTACTTTTTGGGATCAGGTGAATAACTCTCTAAGAACAATTTCAATTTCAATTTTCATTGACTGTAAAGGCACTTCTCCTTCAGACTAAGCATGAAAATGTTGGTTGGTAGAATTTGGGGCAAATTAAGACCATCTGTGGAAATATAATACACAAATTTAATACTTAGGGTGAATAAATGGAAAGTGATCTGAATTTTGAAGTACAGACATAACAATCACTCTCCTTAGAGTCCTGAATTTTACATTTCCTAATGGGTGCCTAAAATAGGAGCTTACTCTTGCCACACAAAGCCTGGCTTTGATTTCTGGAAGTACAGTGGTAAATATATAATTAGTATAGGACCTATGAGGAAGACAGGAATATTCTGAGGGACAAAGTGCAAGAAACATCATCCAAAAGCTACTAAAATTTTATAGTGTTGAAAAATTATAGTCCCAATTTCAATTATTGTCTTCATAACTGTTGTGGTTGGTGACAATTTAGGGATGCGGCACAGCACAACAAAATCACATGTAAATTATTTTAACAATATCTTGAGGATTATGAAAATTAAGGGCATGTAAAATACTTACTAGTCTTAGGTATGAGTATTTCATTAACAACAACAACAAAAAAATCCCAAGTCACACAGTCCAGGTGGTTAGTTCAGCAATAATCTCTTTTATGTGTCTCCCTGTGGAAAGGTTTAAGTACAAGTGATGCCTTTGAGAATACTAGTTATTTCTTCTCTAGGAGAGTTAAGACAAATGTACATTATCTCCACATCAATAATGAGTCTTTTTATAGCACACAATAAAGTTTAACCTGTTCTAATAATAATTGTAATAGAGTACTGAAACACCATTTTACTTTAAAATAATAAAATAATAAGTGGCTACTTTAAGCTATTACAGATTTAATTAGCTGAAATATCAGTATTTCACTTGTAAATAATAACTTAAGGAGAGAATTCATGAGCGTTCTTACATGCATTCACCTAAGCATGCTCTAAGGTGAATGTTGATAGCACATGATATTTTAATTGGCCTTTTTCAGTATGCATCACTTTCAGACTTTTTGGTACGGTTATAAAAGTCTGTTTTTTTCTTCTAGAGTGTGTGCAATGAAAGAAAATATGACAAAGGGCCCTACCTTGTGAGAGATGGTTAAAGCATTGATGGGATTGAACCTCTCTAAAATCCTAGGAAAACAAAACCAAAACCAAACCAACCAAATACAAAACATTCCCATGTTCTTCAAGAAGAAGTAGGATTCTGTCCTGTAAGAAAATCCTGTATACTGTTTATGGCTTTAAACTCAGTTCCTGAGTTTACAGCTTTCCATAACTCCCCCTAAGATCTAGGAAAATCAAACGTTTCTAGTAAGACAAAATCAAAACATGGCTACCTACAGTAAGGTACATCTTTCTGGCATAAGGAATATAAACACACATATTGAAGAAGCTTTTTGCATGTGACATTTTCAGAGGAAGAGGGTTGTATAAGTTTAATTGTCTTAAATATCTTAATAAATTAAGCAACAACATAAATTGTAAATTATTCTTCAAGTACATCAGGATAATTTTAATTATCTGATATTAAACAAAGGTAATGGAAACATTTCAAAGATCTATAATAATGAATATACAATATTATTTCTTAATGATTTGTTTTTTCATCCCTATTGGTAATTATTCCTTAATAATAATAATAATAATTCCAAATTCCCATGGATAGAAAATGACACTGACTTGTGTAGGCTTCTAACCATTATTACTTTTAATATTAATTTTCCTGAAATATCATGTATTTCAAACTCGTGGTATGTCTCCTGCTTTGTATCTGATTTGGAAGAAATTTTTACTGATATGTGTTTGTTTCTTAAAAAAAAAAAAAAAAAAAAAAATTAAAAATCTACTTGACAGGCCTTAGTCTTCAGGTGAGGTTCCCCAAACCAGAAGACTATCAGATGATGCTGTTGCAATGGCATCTCAGTTTACAGGCTATGAATGTCCACCAGTAGCACTTCATTTTCATCATTCAATAAATAAATAATATATATATATATATTCTCCACTGAACAAATCTTTCAAGTCATCACAAAGCAGTCTTCTCCCTTACATTTAGATGATTTTTTAATATTTCATTTACATGTATTTTAAGGCTTGCCTGTACAGCGACACTAGAGGGAAGAGAGGGAATACAGAACTAAAAGCCTTGTGGACAGTGAGAATCTCCCTTCATTTTGCTTTCTCTGAAAGACTGTAAAAACATGGGACCGATGGACAATTTTTCACTACATCCTTCTGTTTCCCTCATATGGGTTGGGAGGATATCTTACAGAATAAAAATGATAGCACCTGTAAGAACTGCCAACCTGCATCTTGTGAACTTAATAAGACTTCATTATCCATACTGTCTTTCCTAATGTGACAGCTAACATGCCTGAATAAGCTGTGTGTATTGAGAGCTTTAAGAACCACTGTTGCTAGTCATGCATCACCTCTTGCAGTTAGATGTCTGTCACCTTATTCTTTCCCCAGTACAGTTTTGATGTATTCTCTGACCTCTTGCAGAAAATTGTAAGCCATCCATCTCGAAACAGCTTATTATAAACATCCATGGCAAATATGTGATTTAGCTATGATCCAAAGCACAGTGCTGTGACCCAGTGCCTGGCTCTGTTTCGGTAAGACCATAGCCAAACCAGAGTTCAATGGTTGACAGATGTGGTATTTAATAGGCTTTTAGTTTTGCAAGCTGCTGCTATTAATAGAATCAGCATCACAATGTGGGAGGAAAACCTTGTTGTTCTGAAGCCTCGCTCTGAATTTTAAAAACATATCATTTACATTAATTTATTCACTTAGGTTACACAGTTCCAATGACAATAAATGAAGGCCAAAACATAAAAACAAGGAATCTGGGGAACAGTTAAAGGATGGAAAAATAGCAATTACCTGTGACCTAGGGGTTATGTTAGAAACTCATTTAACATAATCTCTTATTGTTATGTTGTGGTTCTCTAGCACAATTCTTCCATGCATAAGTGAAGGGATATAAAATTGAATTAGGACAGTGTTAATGTTTTCTAGAAACTAGAAAGACGAAAGTTGGATCATAGAGTACCTGCACTTCATGAAATGAAGTTAAAACCAGAATGATGTGTAAAGGGTAATTATTCACAAGAATAATGTGAGCTCTAAGTTATGCTACTGTAAAGATTAAGGAAGATCAAACTAATTCAAGAGATGTATATAGCGTAACGTGATTACAGTCAAGAGGTATGTAGAGAAAAGACATCTTTAATGTGAAAAAAGCTATAACAGGAATCAGCAATAGAAACTGAAGTTAAATTAATTTACACTGAACACGAGGTGCAAGATGTCAACAATATTAGCACTGAGCTGTTGGAAAAGCTTCTCTAGATATTCTCAATCACTTGAAATCAAGACCGAATGACATTCTTACAGATATATTGTTGCCCAAAGTTAAAGCTTGCTTCAGGAGTGACCAAATAAAATTCAGTGGCCTGTTTCAGATAATTGAAAGCAGATTTATTTTCTTTAATATAATGGGTTATCTTCAGTTTCATTTTATTTCACGAATGGACATTTTAAGTCTTATTTTCAAAGCTGTTAACCTTCAAACACTTGAGAAATCTGCAGCTTTTTTAAGAACAAGTCAACAGTAAAGAAGCTGAAAGGATGTCTTTCAGCTGAAGGACATTTGTGGAACATAGAACGACTTGCTTGATTTTGTTTTAAAAACTGTCTGAAATATTACGTCAAAACAAATTATTCTTGACACAAACTTAATAAGAAATATGTAAGAATGCACGGTTCATTACGCAGGAGATGTTGGACTTGTTTTGTTTCACTGAGGTTGTAGTCATAATTTCTTAAAAATTTGCCTCTGCCTACAAAACTTCTTAGATACATTTGTTCACTGAGTACTGCCTACATGTTTCTTGCCAAGCACTTGAAGTTTATATATACTCTGGTGTATTTGGAATCCAGGGGACAGAATCTGTTATAAAATAGATTTTATTCAGATGATCAAACAGAATTGCAGAAAAGAACCACTTCGGTTTCTTCATTTTCCAAAGCTCAGTCAAATGAAAGACTTGCCATGACGTGGATGTGATTACCCTACAGAATCAATATGCTTAAGTTCATGAGAACTCTATTTCCTGATAAAAATTAACATAGGCAAAAGAAACATATTCTATACTTACCATTTCTACTGTGACAATTGTTGATATCAACATAGAAAAGTATCTGAATGAAACCATTACACCTAGGAATGCATGCCTGGTACCAAAATAACTGTGCCTTATGTTCTTTATTTCTGCCAATAGATAAATTATATATAAAATTATATATTAAAACATATGCAATTATTTTTATAGATATCTAACATCTAAAGATGAAATAAAAAGCTAATAGTGCAAAAAGGTGTGTTAGGATTAAAATCCAAAAGAGAGGCCATACTTCAAATGTTCATAGGCTTCAAATCAAATTTTATATCTAAAGTTTTAAAAGTGGACTGAAATAAGTAAAATATAATCAGTATTCTCACAATCTAGTATCCTCCATCATTCTTTAACAATTTAATTAAGAGATGAGCAATTAATCTTGTCAGCAGATGAGCGTATCACCATACAATGTGAAACAAATTAATGAGCAAAAGCACAACACTTGGAATAGTTTTACAGTAACGTTTTGCTGTATAAGCAAGGACATAGAATTAAAAAAATAATAATAATAACTGTTAATATCTTTGACTGAATTTAAGGTAACTGTCATGTCATGCTTGTGTACCATTATTATGACAAATTAAAAAAAAAATTAACTTTACTAAGCTCTTTAATGGGAATCTTAGACTGAATCATCTGTCTTAATTAGGGAATATTCAATATATATATATATAAAATTCAAGTGCTCTTCAACTCTGTATTAATATGATGGCTTAGTCACAATTTAGGGTTATATAAACATGAAAAGTATAGAACCTCTTGAAAAATGAATCCCAGTGTCTAATTAATCTAATCACCACAAATTATATTCTATTTCAGTAATATTTTCTATTACACACAAATATAAAAAGCATAATTTACAGATAGTCCAACAAACTAATCTACTTGCTGTCTTACTATGCTGTTTCTACCTCCAGTATCATGAGGTGTGTTAGTATTGTGGACAGAATTTACTATCTGCGTTCGTAAAACATTTTGGGACATTTTTCTTTGCAAAAGCACTTGTCAGAGCCAAGTCAGCATTACACTGTAAGAGGATACCTACACTGCAAGTATAAAACATCTGAATTCTACTTCTGTGTGTACTAGACCTAACAGCAGGCAGTGGGATGATACTTGAGCTAATTTGTCTTTGCAGGTGTGAACCATGTACACCACATGGTCAGTGCCAATGAAGTGCTAGCCTAGAGAAACCTCCACAATCATCTGTCATGTCAGAGGAATTTGAAAAAATTGTCTGGTATATGTCAATACAATAAAGAAAAAGAAAAGAAAGGGGAAAAAAAATGAACAAATTAAATTGATAAATTGCATTCACAACTTGTAATAATGAGGGCAAAAGTGAATGTTTTTCTGTTATAGTTGTGTTGAGGCAGGTATTTTTTTCACCAAAAATAAGTTGAATGGAAGGAGTTGTTACTTTCCTTAGAAAACAACAGCGTTTCTTCTAGTACCACTTAGAATTTAATTTATGAAGAGTCACAGTTTGGGAGCGTTGTAAGGTCTGACCTCTGCCTCCACTGTTCTGTTACTGCCTTAGCTGAACTAATTGCAACAGCCAGATTATATTTGACAGCCAGCACAAATGTCTGTGAATGCAGCCACAGATAAACATTCAGGAATGATGACTGGCTGTAAAAATACACATATATTAATGAGCTAAATAACCATGCAAACTAAAGTATCCTGGGGGAAACAAAATAAAGAAACATTATAAAAAAAAAAAAAAAAAATTTTTTTTTAAAAAAAGGTAATCTGATATTATCCATACTATGTTATTATATAATGGGCACCAAAAGGAATGCTGGGTAGCTTTTCTGTGTAGTAGTCTACCTATTGCTTGAACACAATAAACTTGATGTTAGGTCAGGATGTGAGCTGTTATTTTCTTTAGGTAGTCTGCCAAATATTCCACCAACAGCCTCACAGCTCTGATGCAATGAAAGGAGACTAGCTAAGCATTTGTCTTGAAAGGTACTTCTCTCTAAGTACTTCTCTGTGGTACCAGTTTCCAGATGGCTTTTGGAGCCTTGAGAAGGCCTTATGGAATGCCTGACCTTCTGCTGGGCACTGTGAGAAAAGATGAGTCTCATCATTTAGGTCTGCCACTTCCTCGTGAATGAAATTCCTGTGACTCATCAGCTCCCTTGAAATCACTGACAAATCTGTAATACTCAGAAGGAAAAGCTAAGTAAAGTTATTATAGTAAAAAGCCAAGCTCATGAAATCAAATATTGTATTTGGAAGCAGATATAGGAAATTAAAACAGGACACACATGATTTGTTTCATCTGCTTTCCTCTTTTCATTTAACAGACTGATGCCAAGCTAACTCCCAAGAAAATTCCTCCAGCCTATCAGTTGTGTTACAATCCCATACATAGAGCATGCACCCAATTTTGCCTTCATAAAGGGACTTATGATTGAGTTGTGATTTTAGTCAGTAATATTTCTGTTGCTTGTAAAAACATTTAAGGACTTCTGGTAACTTCTAGTTCTGATGACCAATCCAAACTCTTCAATTTTGCATCCTTTGCCATGGAGTTGTGCCTGTTGTGTATTCATATTTATCACATAAAAATAGCTTTGAAATGTAAGTTCTAGCTATATGGGATTGTTATTTTTAATATACTTGTTCATAGTCAGATGCATCAGCAAAATGTAAATATGCCTTTTTCGAACAACCAGTTGGTAAAAGTAATGTCTTCTCTGACCTTTAGGCTTACGTTTTTGTAATATGTAACTTAGCATCACTCATTACATAAAAATACAAATTATAATAGTAACTGTTTAATAGCTGTTATTAGAAATTGAACGTGACTGAGCAGCAATGCCGTGTTAAGAATTGGTAAATACACAGTACAGTTGAAAGTGAGGACTCTAGAATAAAGAAGTTTTCTTGTATGTTGTTACAACAGCTTTACAACAGTATGGATCTATGAACATTTTAGAGAGTGTTTCAAACTAGGAATAAAAAATGCAGTATTGAAGAAATGCTCAAGAAGGACAGAATGGAGATTTTAAAATTTCAGCAGAACAGGAACTAGAATGATCAAAGCTAGGAAACAAGAACTGGGAGCTGGGCTTCTTCAGCTGTAAGAGGAAGTCATACACGATGACCATTTCTCATAATACTTAAAATAACTGAAATCAGCATATGGCACTCTCAAGGAAAAGGAATAGAAGCTATTTTACATGACAGAGCCACAGAACATGGCAGATATACAGGATCATAAAGCAGTATGGCAATTTAATAAAAAAAAAAAAAAATCAAAAAAGCTATATCAGGTTATTAAGACCAGAAATATCATTTGTGGTCTGCTTTTCCATTCTTCCCTGAACATCTATTACTAATCATATTTAAGATAGGATATCAGGCTATATGCTCAGAGTATGGCCATTTTTATGTTCTGTGGACCCATGCTGAAGCAAAATGGTAAAAATGTGTGAAATTTTATGTTGTGGACTAGATGATGACTGGGAGTTATGTTGCCAGAATTCTCAGAAACAAAATAGACATTTGAAAAAATACATTTTGTCTTCATTTTAAAATTGTTATAGTCCTGCAGTCGTCACATCCCTTTTTCTGGCTTCATGAGTGGCTACAGGATAGTGAAAGCAATAGATCTGTGCCTCCTGAAGATTCTCCAGGGTCCACCCCTACTTACCTTACTATTTGGAATCTACGATCTCAGAAGTCAGATGAAGGAAGGCCCATAATTTTGCTTTGATCGTTTTGCAAGCACTGAAGGAAGCTTCTCAAAATATTAGAATTAAATTAGAATTAAAGATGAGAATTAATTAAAAAAAAAAAAATCCTAAACATATGGTTTGTCTATTCCCAGATGAAAAGATAAATGAGAAGAAAAAAAAATATAGTTGGCTTAAAAACCATTTAAACATCAGTTTATATAAAATGTCTTCAATCTTTGTTAAGCTCTATGGGAAGGATACTTCAGCTAATTATTTCAAAAATACATATCCATACAAAAGTAAGTACTCATAACAACGAGATTCAGCTCTAGATTAGGGAATGCAAATCAGTTCCAGGAATACAAGCAGCAAAGCTAACAAGAGATTAGCATAGAAGCTACAAAGCTAATGGGATTAACTTTCATAAGAGCTAACAGTTTATTATGAACAAAAAATAAAAAAAATAAAAATAAAAAAGATGAGAACAAAATAACCATGAAGAAAAATATACAGGGAAAAACTACTAAACTATAGCAGCAGTATATGTATCACACTGTATTTCTAAGCACAGGTCTTTACTCTTCACCCCAAAGCTGTCTTACATCCAAAGTGGGCACAAGCCCAAGGTAAAGCAAGGTGCTTTCAAAGAATTTCAAGGTCTCACCCATGTTATCCACCTGTTGAACTTCAAGAATGTTTCCATCCAGAGTTAGATTGAGTCCTGTTCTGAATAGGTGAAATAGGTCTGACTTAGAAATCGTACAACAGTTCAAACATAAACCTTGGCTGTTTGGCTGACACCACTTATATCCGCAGCAGAGAACACACACACACGCACACTAAAGTACAAACCTGGATGACACATAAGTCAAAAGAAAAGTGTCATTTTTTTGCTATTTGGTTAAAAGGCACCAAGGATAAGAATTTAGAAGGTTCATAGAAAGAACAGAACTTATAAATAAAATATTTAAAAAGTCTCCTCATGATTTAGGAGACACTGGAAATGACACCAATGCAATTAAAATTTGTAATGACGGGAAAAAATGACACCCAAAGTTTATTTTTTTCTGTAGAACAGAGTTGGTTGTTATTTCAAATATGCCTTTTAAGCTTTATTTTTATATGTTCATGGAATAATTCTATCTCACTTATTAAATAATAATAATAATAATACAATAGTGCATGTGAAATGTGAAAAGGCTGAATTCAGGTCAGAGACAACTTCACCCTAATGAATTAACACAGTTGTTCTTGTACGTGGAATGCTCCAGCTCCGAGTTCTGCTTGAATGGGAAGAAGCATTTTCTTTTCTTTACCTCTGCTCTGTAGAGCAGGTAGCAGATACCTTCCTAATAAGAGCTTGGAACAAATTGTTCTTGCGCTTATCAGACATACCTACCCAACTCCTACATTCTCTCACCTGCATCTTTCAAAATATTTGTTTCAACTGCTTTTTAAATTTAAACTGTCAGTAATTACATACAGATTTCCATTCCAGAAGAAGTAGGAAAGTTACAAAACATATGAAATCTTGAAGTTAATTGTAGTGAACTTCAGATCTTTTCCCAACAGGCAACAAATCTGAAAGTTAGACATGGGAAGAATGAACTTCTTCTTAGTCTGCTGCTACCATAGTGAGATATTAGATGTGTTCTTTTCTGTCCATCTAAAAGAACTGTTTTGTCCTTAGTTGCATAAAAAAATAGCACACTTGTCTGAAGTTCATTTTACAACTAACGAAAGACTGTTAAACTTTTAAATGATCTTATTTAAAAAAAAAAAAAAAAAAAAAAATTCAAGGTCTTCATCCCAATCTTGTCTCTAGATTGCAAACAATGCCAGTTGATAACCATGTTGTATAATGTTCATTAAGCCTCAGGAATATATTTATAATGATCTGGACCCAAATCACTCAGAAACGTTTGCTTTTCCCAAAGATTTTGATGAATCATACCTGTCACAGATGAATTAGCAACATCCCAAAAGGATACTTTAGCAAATCAAGGTACCTAATTCTCCATTGTCAGCGCCTTGCAAGTACATCTAATGCGAAGATCAAATCCTTACCATCCCTATTTAGTAGGTTGGTATATTGCCTTTGGACAGATGTAAATTAAAATTATCCACACAAATTTACTTGGGATGCTAGATTAATTACATTTTCCAATTTAATTATGCTGACACAATGTCTGTGACAGGCATATTGCACATTACTCCACTTTTGGGTCAGTCAGTCTCAAACCATTCATTCTCGAAGCGGCATCATTATTATGCCTGCATTAAACTGAAAAGTGTATTTGTGATGGTGTCACACTTGAATGGTGCAGGTTAAGGAGGACATGGTAGTGTTTGCCAAACTATCTTCCCCCCACTGCTATAGATAACTAACCTTCAAGTGTGCCTGCATATTTTAGTGAAACTTCTGTGCATATTACTATTGAAATATGGTATAATATCTGCAACTTTTGAATTGGAGCACTACCTTTAAAATTTAAAAATTGAATATTTTCCTCAAAAAAAAAAAAAAAAAAAAGCTGTAGAATTTCCTCTGGAACTTGTAGATGTCAGGTCATCATAGCAGTTCTGTGGGATGTAAGCATCTTAATCTTGTAGGCTTTACTGAAAGTCTCATAGGGGTCTGGGAAAACAATTTCAGGCTGACGGTAGTTAAGCTTCCAATACTGAAATCACCTGTTTCTGTTTAACTGGGATGTAAGTGCTACAGTTACAACCCTCTAACATGACAATTGTAGAATAGGGTATTGTCAGGCAATAACAGAATATAGTAGAGTTACTTAAGATAAATTTGAAAACTTGTCTTTTTAATTCCATTAACATATGGTAAGTGAAGGAATCCAAGTCTGTCTGTAGAGTTTGAAGACTCTTATGTGCTGTTGGATAATCTTGGCTTAAATAAAGCTCTGGGTACTTTGTAAGATATGCTTTGTTGAGTGCTAAAGTATCTCTTCCTCATGCCTGTTTTCCTGCCTCCAAACCTCTCGTGAAAGATAGGGTCAATAATTTTCCCTCAAGTATATTCTGGAAAATCTTTCCACCTACCTAACATTTGTACTATATTCACATTTCCTGTTTCATTGTTAATAATGAGACCTTGCTTGTTGTGGATTGCCTTGGAAAGACATTGAATACATCATTTCTCTTTGAACTTTAGGGTTCAGGTGTGTACTTCAGGCTGATAATCAGGCAAGAAGGAGGGTACCTAAGATCTTCCTACTTTTGACAACATACTTGGACATACTGCTTACTGAGACTTGGTGACTTACTGCAATGCATACAGTTGGATAGCTGGGTTTAGAAACAACCTTTAAAAGTATTGATTTGATGCTTGCTGGTTTGCATAAATTACTATGAAGCAAACTACTGGTCTTAAAGCTTTTATCAGATTTGAATGACGTAAGTCATTCTTTAAATAGAGAGTAATACTCTTAGTATTAAATTACTTTCAATTAAAGTAAAAATTCTGAACATTAATAAGACAAATTTATATGCAGAATATAAGAATATGTGTGTATTTTTCTCTCTAACAGACTAAGCTTGTGTCTACACAAACGCAACATTTTAGATGGTCAAACACTGGAAACAAAAAAGACCAAGTGATCTCAGTTTACTAATTAAACATGGTGAACATAGGAATTACTTTTACTATTTTTTTTCCTTACAGTTGAGCAATGATAAGGGCTTTTCTGGATCATAAATTACAATATATTTTGTCATTTGAGCATTTGAGTTAAATTATAATTTGCATGTGACACTGAATTATTTGCAACAAACATAACACTAGTTCCTAATCCAGAGACCTCTAAGATCAGGCTCTTTAAAAACTTAATTTCCTTTTTTTTTTTTTTTTTAACTTGATTTACTTTGACTTAGTTCTCAACTCCTGATTGATTTGTCCAGATTTGTTCTCTAGTAGTTGACAGCTTTTGGAAAGCAAAGCCAAATTAGCTGGTTTAGGGAACTATAAGGGATCTGGAAAATAACAGATCTTGGCCTCTGTAAGTATGTTCCTGACCTTTTAGTGATGTTGCTAACCATGAGTAATATGGCAGCTATAACTGCTTGTACAGACCTCTTCATTCCAATGGAACAGTGATCATCTATTTTGATTTTCCCCAGTTAACTTTTCTATTTTCTGTAATAGGTATTGTATATCAGATGGTGACTAGTGTCTGTCCCCAATAAGGAGGGGACACTTAACCCACTCACCTGCACCAGCTGTTTCCTAAAGGAAGTTGTTTAGTAGAACTTACAGTGAGGATTAATTGCTATTAAGTGCAAATAGAGCAATACATTATGTCACATTATGTCGTTAGTATGATTTCACTATCAACAATTACATGATACTCAGATTAACTCTATGGCCATTACAAGCAAGCAAAGCTGTAGTTAGATGTAGTTTGCTCTAATTCTTAGGGGAGCCTAGATTCTGGTGTACCTTGGGTCCTGGTTCTGCTCACAGTAATGTGAGACAGAGACCATTTTCACAGCTTTATCTCCACCACTCAACCAAGTCAGTACTCTTGCATGCCATGCAGAATTAATTTATTTTGCCAAATCTAACTCTTTGCTACATTTGTCGTTAACAGTTTATCCACTTCTACTTATAGGGCTTGTGGTGGAAATATCTCAGTTTAGTTCATGTTAGTACTACATACATTTCAAGAGATGTAACACACATTTTTCCTACAAGGTTGGCTATTTATTAGTTCCTCCCTGGCCACTTTATTGGGCCTGGTGATTTGGGGACATTCCACTACTAGTGGTGTAACAAGTGACAGTGCCAGTCACTGTATCTTCTCATGGTGCAACTACTTCCAGCATTGTCAACTGGTATTTCACAGGCTGAGCTCGCCAAAGAAAGTACAAGGTACCATTGCAGATTCATGGAGCAATGAAGGGACTTTGTCTCACTGATACCACAGTTTCTCCTGAGACCACTGTCATCCTCACTTCTTTAGAGGCATTGTAAGGTACCTCATTACTCAAAAATAACACACTGGCAAGGCAACATAGGTGAGCTGTGTACCTATTACCATCCACATGAGCACATATCTTAGTTTACTCCTGCTTTATCCAGTGTCGTTTTGCTGTGTCATTGTTTTTGAGATATTTGATCAGAATTTTTGTCTGAGATGTTGATGGTGCCAGATGCCTTTACCATCCAATTTCTATACAATTTCCTGCTATCCAATCTAAACCTACATGTAACAGACTTCTGGCAACAGCAGCATACATGAGATTTTTTTTCTGTTGGTATCTCAGTACTTGTGTGGTTATTTAAATTTACAAACCAATTTTCTCTTGGTATATTTTTATTTGAATGTTTAACATTAAAAATGTAAAATATATGGAAGTAGTTTGATACACTTGCACATTGCTGTTGTAAGTTATTTTTTTCCCTTTTATCTTTTATGAGTGTTGAAATTCTCTGTGTTAAATATTGCAGTACATAGAAAAACAGTACAAGAGAAACAAAGCAATATTGTGTGGTTTTACCATGCTCAGGAACTGTAGCTAATAGAGTATAAAGAAAGAAAAAAATTGGCAATATTCATCCCAAAGCTCCACATTAAAAAATTTGGGATGACAACCATAAAATCATAAATGTCCTAGTGAAATTGAGGCAGGTGGCAATGACAGCTGTTTCAAAATCCATCAAAACCTTCAGGGCTTTTGAATTATTGTGGATATAATATATTCACATGGATTATATTCAGTTTTTGATGCGATTACAGTTTTGGTGAATAAAGGTAACTGTAAATTCAATAAACTTGGTCTCTGACAGGTTTTTGACCCAGAACAATATGCTTTTTAACAAATTAACATTAAGTGGCTTCAATAAAATAAATTTAGAACAGCTACCTGTCATTTATCAGAATACCTTTTAATAAAGAATTGCCAAACCAGGATGCTTCTGTTGGGCTCTGCAGAGAGCAGCAGAATGCCACTATTAAACATTTTTATTACTGTTCTAGAAAAAAAAAATAATAATAATAATAAATAAATAAATAAAAAATCCATAGAATCCATATACCCACTGCTGACAAAACCTGAAGACTGGTGATGGCAACAAAACAGTCCTGTCTAATCACTTGGGTAACATAGGTAACATATCAGGCTGAAGATATTTAAGACAATCATTTTTGCTACTTCTATAAAGAAGAATTGCAGTCTTCAATCACAAACAGGAGAATCCTGAAAAGGATTTACAAGAGAAGCAGTTCACAGTAACCTCAGTGTAATCTGATCCTTGGCTGTAAACAAAGAAGTGGGGACTTAATCTCCCAGAGTGATATTGCACACTGCATTTTTGGAATACTATGTACTCTAATGCAGCTCACATTTAAAAAACTGGAGAAGGCAGAGAAAAGAACCAAAAATCATTGAGTGCTGAGAAAATGCTTTAGAGGGAGAGACTTAAAAACTTAATCTGTTTAGCATGTCAAAAAGAAGATTGAAAAGTGATTTGACACAAGGCATAAGTATTTCCTTGAGGAGCAAATATCTGACACTAAAGGTCTTTCTATCTCAGCAAAGAAAGGCATTAATAAACCCCAATAACTAGAAGCCAGGCACAGTCGGGTGGAAAGAGGACATGCATTTTTGAAAGAATAGATGTTTGTGCTCTGATTGATTCAGACTGAAGGAAAGAGATAGAACCTACCTGTTGACAGTTTGTTAAAAGACCAAATGCCTTTCTATAAAATAAGCTGTGGACATTAACTGAATGAAATTCGATGGCATATATCACATATAAGGTCAGGCTAGATGATTTAATGGTCCTTTTGGTCTTAATCAGAGGTACAAAAACCTTCCTCCAAAAAACTATGAATATCAAGTATCAGAAGCACCAAAATAATGAGATCTGCATTCACTGGTGTGTTTCATAGTAGACACTAATAATTTATTTCATTAAGAAATGCTAATAATATGCATCTACTTCTTTGAGTGTTGAGTTTACTGTCAGAAGTCTGAGTAGAATATTATGACAAACAAAGCTGCATAATTCATGTAATATAATCAACTCAAATGATGGTATATAAATTGAGTTAGAGTCTTGATGTTGCAAGGACAAAATCTGATAGTAGCCTGGTACAGTAAGGCACAGTGCTTCTTCCATATCAAGAGCAAATTACTTGGATCCTTTATTAAGTTAGTAAACTGAGAACCATTGGACGTGTTTTCACTGTGCATGTTATGTTGTCTATCAATGTGATTGCTCCTACTCCTTAGGCTGATCCACCTGCTATAGCACAACATGTATTTTATTTTTCAGCAGAAGAACCTGGTGAGTAAAAAGGGCCAAGACCTTTCAAAAGGAACTTCATGTAGCTATTCAAGGGGCCAGGAATACTTTGCAGATCATAAGTGACTATGCTGCAAATGCACATGCATCTTTTGCATCAGGAGGCTCTAATTAGTAATGCCTGGCTTCTACTTAACCTACCGTGTTATGTAATCTCCCACATGACAGCATGCAAAGCTTTTAGAATCATTTAGGTTAGAAAAGATTGTTAAGTTCATCAAGTCCAAAACATGTCCCTAAGTGCTACAGCTTCATGTCTTTTAAATGCCACTTGGAAAGGCAATTCCACCACTTCCCTGGGCAGTTTGTTCCAATGCCTAACCACCCTTTCTATGAAGAAATCCTTCCTTATATCCAATCTAAACCTCCCCTGGAGGCTGTTTCCTCACATCCTACCAATTGTCACATGGGAAAAGAGACTAATGCCTTCTTATAACCTCCTCTCGGGTAGTTGTAGAACTACCCAAAAATTTGGATCTAAGGCTATAAATTAATTTCAGTCCTGCTTCATCCTTAAAGTAATTAACTCTGTGCTATTCTTTTGCCTCCAGTTGTCTTTTATATATTAGGGTATTAAAAAAAATGATCCAGTTACTTGGGTTATTTAGCCATATAAAACAGTCAACCATCTTAATAAAATACCTTTTTAAAAAATAGGAAATAAAGCCTTAACTAGGTATCTTACCTGTACTATTCTATAATACTACTACATGCAGTACTAGAAGAATATCTAGAAATGTTTCCCAGCCACAAAATAATCATAGAGGTTTTCATTTCAGTTATGGTTCGTGCAACAGGATCTTGACCTCATCTACATTTTTTTTTTTTTAAATTTAAAAATTAATTCTATAAATGGACAGATTCACTGTATTGTTCAGATAAACGAATTAATGCAGTAAACTAGCAAATTTCTATTGTGATATTTGTCTTTTATCCACATTTAAAAGCATATAAGACCTAATGCCTAAAAAAAGCTGTATCATTTATAGATTTGTCTGATTTTAAAGATAAAGCTTCCAGGCACATAATAATAATATATAATAAATATTATATAAATATAATAATAAATAACTTGCAAGTGGTTATAATAGAGTTTAAATCTAGTGAAATAAAATAATAATAATAATAATTAAAAAAAAAAAAAGCTGGAACATCTGAATTTCTAAGGAAGTTTAGACATATGTAGATTTTGATGGCTAACTCTAAGACCAGAATTAAGGGGTTCATGATCAATATCTAAATCACATGCTAATGACTAAGTTTAAAGACTTTACAGTTCAGAAACTGATGTGGGGAATTTGCACTTGGGAATTAATTGAGATATTGCTTAGTTTGTTTCTAGAGGTAATTATTAAGAAGTTAGGGTCTTTCTTAGTAATTCCTCGAGGGCAAATGAGTAAATCCAATGTGTTTTGATAATTTGCATATAAGGCACCTTCTTAATTGTATTCAGCCATAAAGTCAAGACACTTGAATGCTGCTTGTGTAATTGATCTCCAAAGTGTGTCACCTATGTCTCTTCTACATATTTCAAGTTGACACAGATGGCTTAGAAGAAGCATTCTTCTCCCACTTCTCTTTTTGGGCAGTCTCACACTCCTAGGAAAGTAGTGAGGAAGAAATCCCTGTGCTCCACCAAGTCCAAAGGCTACAATTATAAAGTGTCTTTATGTAAGCCTCGCAGGCTCAGGATGAAGAGGAAAAGTTGCTTGTGCTTTCTTTCTGCATACATCTGCATAATTTCTGGGCACTATATGGCCCCTTGTGAGATAATATGCATCTGTTTTGCTAGAAAACCATCCTTACTGGCTTTGCAACATGTTTGAAAGTACTTGCCGGTGGCAAAAGGGAATGAAACTCTTATAGTGCGATCACTACGATCACTTCAACTACTGGTGTGCAGGCTGGAGCCCTAGAAAGATTGATCTGATATTTTCTAGGTTGTCAAACCTTAACTGTAATATTGTACAGCCCCTGTTTCTACATGTACAAAGATACTGTTGACTCAGAAACTGTGCAACTTTGTGAAACACAGCACCCATGCTGTCATGGTGCAGTCATGGGCCTGTTTTATAAATATATGGACTACATAGGCAAGTTCAGGATGTGCCATAAGATCCTACACAGCTATGTTAAAGAAAATGAAAAGAATTCATTGATGTTTTCATGCTTCAGGACATGTGTAAGTGTAACCACTAATGAGAGAAATGAAAAGAAACTTCTTAAAGCAGGTTACTGCATTGTTCTTGCATTTTTCTTGCATTTTTCTTTGACTTATACTGATCATTATCAGGAAGAATATATTGGATTAGAATGATCAATGATCTCATCTAGTGTCTATCTTTGATTTCTACTGAGCAGAATTGCCTGATTTTTTGTTATGGGTACAAAATTGCTGATAACTAATGGTGATTCTTATAGTCTCAGTGATAAAAGACCACACATAGAAATGTACCTCCAGTGCCACACAACATTTTAAAAATGCTGTGATCTGCAGTATAAGAATGTTTTCATTGTCTTCAGGGGCTGAGATGTGTTCCAACTGAAGTCAATGTGAAGCTTTTCAATGAATTAAGTATAAGCTTAATCATACTCCTAACCTACCCATAGTTTTCTTGCAGTGGTTTTGTGTGTGTGTTCTTGTACTTTTATTTTGATTTTAAGAGTTATAGATCTACTTCCATCAAGGTTGAAGTATATTTAAAAGGAATATTTATGGCTGCACAAAAATTTGTGCAAACTTCCACCCATTTAGGATAGTAAATAGAAGAAAATTGATACTATAATGGTTGGACTAAAGGTCTACATAATGACATTTTCCCAAAGATTTTCCTAAGAACAGTGCTATGATTTCCACCATCAATGTTAAGGGTTACTTTTCTTCAAGAAAACAGTGTTGAGTATCCACTTTACAGAAGTGTGTTTAAAACCTTACAAAAGCCAAAAAAGGGCCAGACAGTAAATAGTTGTTATCGGTAAGGAATTCATTTTTATTTTAATTTTTTTTTTTTTTAACTACTTAAGTATGGACATAGAATAAAATAAATAAATAAATTGTGTGAACAAAGTCAGAACATGGAGCAAAATATGATGGGTAATAATGGAGACATACAAACTAAAACATTCTAAGGAATCCAATAGTAATGAAGTCTGAATTTTAGTGCAAGATATATGTACGGTCAGGCAATATCACTTAGTTAAAGACCCAAGCAAAATGTATATGATTCTTAATGAATTGCAGTGAAGTCACTGAGCTACTAGAGGAACCCCATGCAACTCAAAAGGAATGTTACTGGCTCAGGCATTATCTAATAAATGTTTCAGTTTGCAGTAATGTGTATTACATGTCAAGAATATGAACATTAAAGCTCATATGTGTGCAAAGATATGGAGGTATGTTATGTCAACAAATTAATTGTGTTTTTCATATATGCAACTAAAATTTCCTACAAGTCAAACATATACAGGTAAAAAAACATCTTCAGTGGAGACAGCTTGCAAGCGGAAAAGCTTTACTTTTTATTGTATCTGGGGTTTGAAACTTAGATAGCTAAACTACTTTCTTAGAGAGATTATACTGTATTTCTTTACAATTTTTTTTTTCCCTCTATATGCACTGAACTAGAATTTCAGGACTGCTGAGTGATGTCATTTTCCATAACAAAATTATCTGGAGGGTCTTGGAAATTTTATGGCTTATATTTCTGCAGTATAAAAAATCAAAACTATGCAGTATTCCCAGTCCTTGGCAGAAGCTCCCAGAGGGAAGAATTAGTTTATGCCAACTACAAGAGTGCTTAGGTCATGGGGAGAAAGAAACAGAAAGCATCAAACTAGAAAGGTTTGTTTCTGAAAATACTATGACTCATTTGATGTTTCATACTTTGAAGAGGAGCTTAGCTTTGTTGAGGACTGAAGCAGCAATGAGGGATGACAACTTGCTCAGAGGTACTTTGAACCAAACTTTAGCACTAATTACAATAAAGGCCAGACAGAGACCCAGGCACTAACATTTCTGCTAAAGAGGCACAGCAGGAAATAAGGATGAGTTAGTTTTGAAATAAAAATGAATGGTAGAACAAATAATTTAGTCTTCTCTCCATGTAATTTTTCCTGTTGTTTTTTGTTTTGTTTTTATTTGGTTAGGTTTTTCTCTTTGTGCTTTGTGGTGGCTTGAACACATTTCAGCATTTCTGCAATGACTTCTACTAATGTATCCTGAAAATTATTGGAAAGGAGCAATGAACAAAGTCTGTAACTTTTAATAAATATAAGCTACACATTCAAATCAAATTATTCTTTCTTTCTTCAATTTCTGTTGATTTTTCCTTTGAGCGTTTGAATAGTCCATGTAATTTTGCAAGAAAAACTATGCCTAAGATGCAAGAATGAAGTCTGCAAGAATGAAGTCTGCCAAAATGAAGGTGACAAATGAGAACTCCCTTGCTTAATATATTTGGACATTTAAAACTGCTTGAGAATTCAAAGTGGGAGGGAAGAATTGTGTAAGAGAAATAGTTGCAAAAAATTATAATTTCTTACACTGAAAATTTGGAATTAGAAGGCATGTTTCTAGTCTTCAGATCTATTCCTGAGATATCAAAAATCAGTATAGTCTGTAATTCTTTCCTTAGACTGACTGCACTACCTGTGACAAAAGTTTTTTGGCCCCTACTACTCTAGTCAGAAACTATCCAGTCAGACCTGCAGTACTTTAATCTTCTAATTTCTAGATGAATTTTGTTGTGACCTGTTTAAACTACTTGTTCTCCACCAGAATCATTTAGTTCAAACAGTTCTTCTCAATACATATCCTTCCCCCTGATTTATTTATGGAGAGAAATCTCATGCATTGGTCTTTGGTTCCTTGAATTGACCAGACTTCTAGCCTCCCCTTCACTGCTACTGGAAAAGTCATTTCTAATGCATCACATAACTTCTTTCAGCACAACCATACTCCAGTGGTAATCTGGGCATCCTGAGCCCCTCTAGTACACCAAGCTCTCTGAGGTACCACTAGACCATGTCTACACCTCAGTTATTTCTCTCCAATGAGATAGGGATCAAAACAGAAATTATTAATTTTTAAGTGGTACAATGTATTTTGTACTACTCACTTCCATTCTATGAGCACATTCTGTGCTATATCTCCACTGCTTTCTGCTCTGACTCTTATTCCTTTCTTAATGACACCTACAAGTTTCATCAGGAGCTTCTTCCAACTTTTCTGGGCAGATTGTTTAAAAAAAATGTCAAACTATTTGTTGACTTTTTTTATTGTTTTTTAACTATCTGGATACATACTGAGTCACATAGCATACACTGACATAGTAGAAGTTCTTGCTGCCACATCAGACACTGCATTTGGTCATTGCTGGGGTGGATTTTTTTAATTGAATTTCCTAGTAAGAGTATATTTGGCCTATATGTAAATAATATGCTACATCAGTATAATAGAATAAAATCATTAAGGTTGGAAAAGACCTCCAAGATCATCTGGTCCAACTGTCCCCCTACCACTAATATTACCCACAAAGCCATGTCCCTAGGCACCATGTCCAACCTTTCCTTTTTTAATGTTTACTATTGGTTTTAGTTTTTTAAGATCAAATTTGATCCTATGCTCACTGTACTCTATACATTCCACTTTTTCTGAATCAAGCATTTTGTCCCACTTTTTATAAATTCATCCTTTAGTCCTAATATGTCCTGTGAAGGGATTTTAATCTATTTAAATTTATAATAACATTTTCACCTTGCTGAGAAATCTGATTTCTTTGATTTCAAGGAATTCTGAACCTCTTATATTCAAGCCCTTAAGCTCTTAGTTTGGATATTTTACTAACCATTTGTCTTCAATGGTCAAATCTGAGCATCTGGAAACTAAAATTTATCACAGAACCCTATCGGTCTTCCATTTAACATAAATAGAATAAAGTTACGTTTGTTGGTAACACTTCTCTCCAGCCTTCTCTCACCTCCATGACCACTATTTTGATCACATTTTCATATCTTTCCAAAATCTCTCCTGGCATCACTTTTCATTAGTGACTAGCCAAAACAAACTTTTGTGAGCTATGAGACATGAATATGTCAATATTCAGACCTGTGGCTATGTTATCAGGACTATCACTAAGAAATTACAGTTTTTAATATTGTCATAATCTTCTGTACTAATTGTTCTGTTTTATATCTACATGATTTTTTTTCTGTTCACATCTGATCCGGGGACTCTATTACAGTACTATCCCAATACAAGCTCTGATATTAACATTTCCCAAAATGACCTTGGACTTCATGCAGATTCCAGTTTATTCCTGTCACTCTCTATTTCTTTACATCTGATGCAATATGACATGCTGTGATATTTATCATCTTTACTTTTATATCTGTCTTCCCTGAACAATTTGTACCTGTTGATAGCTGTTCTCTGCCATGATTGCCATGTTAACAACTCATTTGGGGTTCTACACTAGTAATTCTAGTTGCTGCATTTGCTGCCTGGGATTCTGAACTGAGTACAAGCCTTTCAGTTACTACTTGCTGTTTTGTTGTCCCATCCAAGCCTTTCAGTAACTACATTATGTATCTGAAGTTCTATATCCATGCATATATTCATAGATATACCCATAGATACACCCTTCTGATACTGTTTTACTTACCCTCATTTATCATTTCTCTCTACAATTTATATTCATGTGTAAAGCTACATACATCCCTCTCAAATTTTGTCATTTTTTAAAGATTTTCTTACCAGTTCAGATCAACCTCAGCCCAAGCAATGTTATTTCCCTAGGCGGCAAGGTAATCAATCCTTTCACTATTCACACTTCAAAGTGCTCAAGCTTTCCCAAACCTCCATTGAAGATTTATTAACCTTTGAGCCACTTGTTCATCTTCCTTGTTGTGTTTCCCTTTCCTCCCATGCTCAAAAAAAAAATAAATAAAATCACTGAACATAAAAAGTTTCCACAGATTTAACTATCTTCCCTGCCTCCCCCAGTGGACTGTTTCCATCTGTTCAGGTAAGTCCTGTTAGGAATTATTTTCTGAAATTTGCCAGATGATCTGCTGCATATTGAAATGGATCCTTTTTAGCCTCAGGTGCAAATCTTGTAACATAAGTTCTGATGCTATAATTTCCTTCTGTTCTTGGCATTCGAGCTGGTGACAAACAGACAGACATGTCTTTTGGTAGGAGTCTAGAAACCTCCTCCCTTCTTTGCTGTGATCAAAGAGAGGGAGTTTCTCTCCAGCTCTGAGCTGATGCTTTACAATGCAAAGCTTTCCACTGGTGAAAATGCAGCAAAACTAACTCCCAGTGGAGCGAGGCATGCTCTTCTCCCACTAGGCACAAATCCTTTCACATCCCCTTTTTCAGCTTTCAAATTCATCTCACAACAAGAGACAAAAGCTCATTAAAACCAATGAGAAACTTTGTCATCTTTTCAATACAGAATCGAGTCCATGCCATCTGTGGTGCTTCTAATTTAGTATTTTTCCTGCAAATATACTTAGCTTTACAGTGTTTTGTCTTCCAGTTTCTTATAATGTTCTTTCATTGTGAGAGAGGGTCTGACTATATGATTTACGTCTCCATTTTCTTCTTTATTCAGCATACCTCTTACATGCCCTCTTATTCACCTTGTCTGGAGTAACTCATCCCATGAAATAAATTTTAAAAGAAAATTTAAAAGCCTGTACATTTCTTTTCAGCTATCATGTTAGTCACAGGATGAAAGCAAAGCTGATGAAAGCATCTAACAGACATTTCTAACAGCTGTTATGACTGGCAGAGACATAAATTGTTCACTGCATCCTTAATCTTTCATTTTTTCCTCCAGATTTGTCTAACTTGATTACTAATTTGCAGTAACTGATGTCATCCTCAGATAGACACTCCCCTAAATAAAGGTACAGATCAAATACCTCAGTCACAGGCAGGACTGACACAGTTTTCTCATTTGGCCTTTACAAATTTATAGACTACAACTACCTAATGTTCTCTTCTGGCTTTCTGTTATTAAAATATAAAATAAAAAATGAAAAAAGAATTTTCTCTTTCACAAACTAAGACTTGCAACATATCAAGAAAAAAAATATATATACGTAAAACACAGAGACTAATGGGTAAGCAGTAATTCATCAACACAGTACATCAAGAAAAGATGCTCAGTCTTTACATTACTTTAGACATACTAGAGGGAGTTCTGTAGCTGTAGTCAACATGGGGTACAGGCTAAGTTGCATTAGGCAGACATATATTTCTCTCACAGATTTTCCTAAATTATCTTAAAGGGATTGTAATGAGGTGCTATCTTAGCATGAATGATGCAAACAAAATGCTCTTAAGAAATTATAGAACCATTACTGCCAGATACAATCGTTGATGGAGTATGAAACAGTCATGTTTAGTGAAACTTCCCAGATTCATGTTATCTATAAATCTGTCCCTGAAGTTGCAGATTTAGCCTACTTAAACTCTGTTCCTCTATACTTTGCACCATGTCTTCTAACCAGATATTTTTTGTCGACAGGGACAGAGTCAAGATATTTTCTTGCCATCCGTACTCTAAATTATAAGGTATAGAAACTTAATATAAGCCAAAGCTGCTACCATAATTAGTTAACTGACATGCCATTTCACCAATTAAAGCAAAGCCAAATGCAAATAAATAAATAAATAAATGAGGCTACATTCCCCTGAGATTTAGCAGGGGAACAAGATTTTAATGACACTCTCTTGGAAAAATAAAAGGCATTTTCTCAATGAAACAGCTCCAAATGGTGCCTGTTAAGTGCAGCACCTGTTCCAGGAAGGTTAAATTCCAACACAGAGCAAGAGGTATGTCAGGGCCTTAGGGTGGGATAGCAAGCTAAGCAAAAAGCCACTGAGTTAATAGAAAATACTGGCTACAGGAATGGTTCTTCAAATCCCCTCAGGTATTATATTTCAGAGCACTAAGGAAACCCTCTATCCATCATCCAAGATAACCCTCCATAAAAAAAAAAAACTTACCCTTACTTTACCCCACCTCCCCACACCTGGATTTGACATGGGTATTGTTCTTCCTTTTCACCTCATGTGTCACTGGATATGCTTTTGCTCCCTAACAGTCTGTATTATGAAGCAAGAGACTAAGATTCAGCTTTCATCTACAGCAGGGGCCAAAGCCACTTTCCTAGAAGTGCTCTAGATGTCAGATGAAAGGCTCTTTCAGGGTGCAGAATGGAAAAAAATACACACACATTGGCTTTCAAGTCCTCACCACCTTTTCTGAGTTCTGCTTCAACTGGGGACACTGTGCTGATTTTGCACCCATTAGGAGCTGTCAGTAACTGATCTTCTGTCTCTCCAGGCTGCCTCAAGTCAGTGAGTCACTAGGCATCTCTGCTGATGTACTGACTGACTTCTGTCCCCTTATCTGGGTGTCTAATGGCTCCAACTTTTTTTTTTTTCTTCTTCTTCTTCTTGTCATCATCTCTTACTGCCTTATTTCAGTCTGTCCTTCACTTTCTTCTGTGTGTCTCTTGTGTCTTTTCTTTTCTTTTCTTTTCTTTTCTTTTCTTTTCTTTTCTTTTCTTTTCTTTTCTTTTCTTTTCTTTTCTTTTCTTTTCTTTTCTGATCTAGGTGGCTTGGAAGCTGCATGTAGATATATGGTAATATTCGTGACCTTCTGACAAAGATACTATTAACCCATGAGCCTAATAACCCATCTTATTCTTCTGTGCTTCCTTCACTGCTTCCACATCCAGACTTTCTCATTCAGATCTCACCCTTTTGACCTTTGTCTTCCATATATTTTTTCCTGTGTAGAGGGAACTTACATTTGAGATATTAGATTATGCTATTCAATAAGTTGGCTATTTAAAAGCAGCACAACTTGCTTAAATTAAAAAAAAAAAAAAGGAAAAAGGAAAAAAATAATAATAAAAAAAAGTGTTTTAAACTGTATTACCTTATTTAATGTATTTTTGGAATGTACCAACATATCCGAAGTTTTACACTAAGCATTTTGTTTAGAAAACTTAATTCACAACATATTCTTGTGAATAAATTTCTGTCACCCATGCATGGGCTGGAGGATGGATCTGATATCCTTCAAGATTTTAGTGAAACTCAGATTCCATTTTGCATTTTAGTTAGCTTTCTTTCTGGGTCTGTTGATTCAGTAGAGTCCAATTTGTAGTGTGGAACTTTAACAAGATCGGCTGTAAGTACCAAACACAAAACTAATATTAGATGGTTTTGGCAAACTTTCCTCTGCTTATTCTTTCTGTGTGTATCCTCCACCTTTTTTTTCTGCCTCATCCTTTTAGGCTCAAAATCTATACTAAATTCCCCCTAACCTAACTCTTGCCTTATTATCAGAGTGTTATTCGTTTCGAAATGAGAGAAAGGCTCCAGGGCTGCAAAACACACTGTAGCCTGAGCACCAGACAAGATAATTTTTTTTTTTGTGGGTCTGAGTGGGTCTGAGCATTCCCCGGATCTAACCAGTAGCACCAACTATTACCGAGATAAAACTGCAGCAACAGAAACAAGCAAGGGAAAAAGATACTTTTTCCTACTTGTTTTCTACTTTTTTTTTTTTTTTTTTTTTTTTTAATGTTCTCAATCGTTAAAGTAGTGAGTCGCTTGACAAATTTCACTCTTTGAGTAGACAGGTGCTTCTGTTAATTATGTGTTGCATTTTTACCAAATATGCTTTCAAATTCTTATTCTGTTTGTATTGATAATTTTCTTTGCTTACTCTGTGTAAACCTCAAAAATCATTATAATATACATGTCTATAAGAATAATGTAAACATGCAAAATTAATGTAAGCTGGAGGTGTGCTTGTCACTTTAAGAAAGTTTCAGAAGTGATCTTGGCTGTTTTAAGATTTGATTCACTGGCTTTCAAATGTCAGTTATTTTAACTGCTTATAACTTCTTGTGGTCTTTGTCCACTGCCTTCCATGATAAGTAGTTTATGTAAGAGCACTTTTTGTTTTGATGATCACCTTTTCTGAGGCTGAGGAATTTCATTCTGTTTAATAGAATAGAAAAGGCTTTGATTCTAGCTTCAACCATTCAATTCAGCTGTATACAAATCACTGCCTATCATGTAAAGACAGGCAGCTAGGCAAATATCATTCACTGCCACTATAATTCAGCTATAGATATGTGTTTGTTTGTTGTTGTTGTTGTTGTTGTTGTTGTTTGTGTTGTTGCTTTGTTTCTTTTTTTTTTTTTTTTTTTTTTTTTCTTCCATGAGGAAATGGGAAATGTTTAAAGAAAGTGTTTTGATGCATTTCTTAAACAAGAGTAACTATTTCAGCACAGCATCAAGAATTCTTGTTGTGGACTTGATCCTGAAGACACTTAGGCAAGTACTGTTTTACAGTTTTACTGACTAATGCAAATCTTATTACATATGCCCTTAAATTTTCATAGGATTGGATCCTACGATAATTTTTAAGGAAAGGCTTGACTACATGTAAAAACTGCAGGATCTTCAGCTTACGCTGTTCTTGGGAGAGTCAGGTGTTACTTAAATAGAGGCAAGAGATGCTAAGTAAATTTAGAAAACATCTTCAGACAGATGTCTCTACCAGCCTTTTTTTCCCCACCTCTACACAACAACTCTGTATGGACATTTGTATGAACGTGTAAGAACAATTATATTTCTCTTTCAGTATGAAAAATGCTTCCAGGAAGCATCATGCATCCTGAGACTATTTTGTACAGATGGTTTGCTCATGCACAGTAATTAGAAACTTTTGGGATATGTCAGACGTATTGTGCATACAATGATAGGGAAATAAGCCTAGAAAGAACCTGGGCCCGTATCCTCTTTAAAGAAGGAGCTGTATATCCTGACAGGTGCTTGTTTAATTTGTCATTAAGTATTACCAGCAATGAAGTCTGCAGTCTCCCTCAGTCATCTATTTCAGTGCTTTGAAGTTTTTACACAGAAGAAAACATAACCAGAGTCTGATTGGAAACCTGCTGTCATTTAAGACTATTCCTTTTCATTGTTTACCAGAGACACAGAGAAAGGTCCATTCTCTTCCCTCTACACTAGCCTTTAAATGCTGGGAAATGGTTTAACCCATTCCCAGTTTTACAGGTACATGTCATGGCAACTTTTCTGCAGTGCAATCAATTGAAGAGTTTCAGATTGTTAGTCTAACTGCAATTGAAACACATCTGCGTTTCATTCCACTCTTATGAACAAATCTGGACCTGCTGTACCACAGACCACCTATTTTCGTGCAATGCCACAGTCAGTGTGGCCATTCTCAAGAGCATCCCCTGTACAGTATATGTGCCCTAGGACTTGGTCACAAAATAGCGAACACGTGCAGGATTTCCTGGAGGCACAGAAATTACCAGAAGACACAAAGCTGCAATAAATATGGCAAGCATCTGGAAATCCCAAATCCAGTCTTCCAGGTCACCGAGGTAATCCTGCTTAGGAAAAACTGTCTGGCAGAGGAGTGATAGTTCTATCAGGTGGGTAGTAAGGCTAACGCTGGCTATTTTAAGTTATAGGTGTTTAAATATGCAGACCTAAGTCTAGAAAACACAACAGTGAACTTCCTGGTGGCAATCAGTGACCCCATTTGCAGTGCTACACTAACAGCACTGAGCCAAAGTTAGCAAGAGAAAACACCCCTATGTATGTTACGCTGCAGAGAAATGACAGCTTGAAATTATAGCCTTGGAAACAGTCTTTTGCAGCCTTTCCAATATCAGTTAATGAACCCACTTGCTAAGGACCTATATTCAGCCTCTGGAAATTCTAGGATTAGCATCTATACTGTTTTATCTCTTCGATCAAGAGTAAGACTCCCCCTTTCTCCTGTGCTCCTTGCTGAGTAAACTGAAATTTAAATGAAATTTCTTTGGGTAGTAAAATAGAGGAATTAAATTTATTAGATTATATTCAGATGCTAGCAGGTAGTTAGTAATGTGGATTCTTGCAACTCTGTATTTCATGGAGAAAAAGAGTAAATAGGAGTTTTTACCTTATGAAAGAAGCATAGGCAATTAATTGATGCCATAGACATTTGAGTTTGGGACCAATGTAATTCAGAGGGCATTCAAAAGTAAATAGAGGACAATTTCTTTTTAATATTTTTATTTAAAAAAAAAAAAAAGAGAGAGAGAGAGAGAGAGAGAGAATCTTTTCTCAGCCTTCATGGATTATTTTTTCCCAGACTAATCATATTTATGTGGAAAAGTTTTGAAATTAAATAATTTTATATTTCAGCAAGGCAAATATATTTGGAATTGCTAAAATCTGGAGCACATGAAAATTAAGTCTTCCAAGCAGATGGCTAAAAATGGTATATTCAGAGAGCAGCAGAGATCTATAAGGGATGGATAAATGGTCGGCACTTGGGTATGTTTCAGGACTGTCATTGGAACTCCCCAAAAGTCTGTCAGTGTTTGCTGTAAGTACAGCACATGAGAGAAACAAAATATTATAAACAAAAAACACTCTAAACAAGTTAGCTCATTAAAGTGAAATTTCTCCATCTAAGATTCACTGTTCTATATCAAGGACAGTCTTTCTCAAAAAGTTGTCAGTTCTAGTTTTAGGAGACAGAAATAAAATAGCATAAATGTGATTTATACTCTGCAATCAATGAGCTGTATCACCTCTAAACATTTTTCTAGCACTAAAATTATGCAAAGAGATATAAAAGAGTTTCCTAAGGTTTCTCAGCAAGTACCACAAAAATCAGTGAAGGAAGATCTCTATATAGAAATCCACGTGATACCTTAGTTAAAAGTTATGCAGGCTGGAGTGGGGTGGAAATACCACTTTGAAATGGCAAGTGAGACATTTGACTTTCTCAGCTAATGCCTGTCCTCTGTCTTGTTTATCCGTCCCTTACATTTCTTCTCCAAACATTTTTTCCTCCTGTCGTTTCCTATAGGGCTCCCACTGCCTAGTAGCCATTTTGTATGAATCTCCATCTCAGGACTCGTTTTGTGATAATATTTATCATTTACTTAACACATTTTAAGCCCTCCCTCCCTCCCCTCCCCCCCAATTTTAAAAACAAAACTATCAAATATACCTCATCTAATATTCAGTGAGACATGGTATGAAACAATCTTTCTTGTTGAGGTCAGACTTTGTTCCTCGCTGAAGTCGTAATTTATTCTATCTAGTAGAAATAAAGATGCTGGGTATCATCTCCAGGTTTTATTTGGTACTAGGGTACTATGCTGAAAAAGACAGGTATTAGTGTAAAAATCCATAAATATACTTTTAGATTTATCTTCATTCCAATATTCCAGAATGATAAAAGAAAAGGGACCCAATAAACAAGTACTTAATAACAGGTATTTGACTTCAAGTTTTCTTTTTTGAAAGCTATGTTTCCTCAAACATTTCTCTAAAATATACTGACATGAAAATAATCTTTAATGTTTTCAGAGTCAAGAGACAAAACTATCATTTGTACATATTAGTATCTATACTTCATTGTAACAAGCATATCACTGTGGATCATGTCAGGTCAAGGAGTTTTTTCTTTATAGGAGCACCATGTAGCAGGATTCTTCAAACCCATGGTAGCACTGTGCCATTGTTTTAGGTTTCCCTTTGTATCTGTCACTCATCAGTTTGAAGTACCTTTAGATAGAGTTGTATCTCAGCAGTTCTTTAAGCGCACTTTAAAGTCTGGAAGGACAGCAAGCTCACAGGTCTTGTTATAAACAAGTCCTTCATCTCATAATTTTCTGAAAGCCTCTGGTCTTCATTCATCATTCCCTCATCTGTTCTTGGGCTCTACTCACTCATTTTGCTCTTGGGAACATCCAAATTTGGGAACATCCCAAAACTCTTGTTTATTTTTAGATTTCCAAAATCTCCAGTACTTTAACATCTCCCAAACCTAAACTCTTCTGATTCTTTATTTCATCTGTACATCTCCCCTCAAGTCCTAAATATTTTCCTTCATAACCCTGGCATTACAAGATTATTATTTTCCTTTCAAAGCCTCGGTTCATAAATAATAATAATAATAACACCTTTAACTTTCTTTCACTTGTGCCTTTTCTTAAGGAGTGGCTACTATTTTCAGCCATGAGTTGGCCCAAGAGCAAGTCTTTCTGTCTGTAAAGGAAATTCAAATTCAAAATCAACAAAAGAACACTGGGTCAAGTTCTTACACCACCAACATATAATATGATAACCAACAAAAAAAAAAAAAAAAAAAAAAAAAGTTCTATAGAAAGTACAAAGTTCCAGGGCTGTTAAGAGAAGTGTATTGGCATGACAGAATAATCATTTTTAAGCTTGAAGTTTTGGCAAATTGGTTGATACATTCCTCTTAAAGCACAGAAATATTTAATTCTGTTTTTTTAAGTAATTTTAGGAGGTTAGTTATCCTATTAATTAGGTAATTAGAATTCAAAGCATAGATAAATATTCAGTAGTTCCTGAAAATAAAAGAAAGAAAATTAGCTATTACTAGATCCACCTGTCAAATCTTATTCACTTTGGTAGTAGGAGGAGGGAATTTGCTAGAGTAACAGAAAACTCATCTAAAAGTTTGATGAAGCATCCCACAGAACTCAATAATAAATTTATCTCTTGCTGTATGCTGTTTGAACTATATAGAATGGGTCAAACAGACTGGGAAAAAAAAAAAAAAAGACCTCAAATCTACACAATTTCAGAATGTTTTCAATATTCTGTTACTCTTTATATCCTAATCAAGTTTTAATCATGAGAAAAATCTACAAAAGAGTTAGAGATGCTTTATGGGTTGACTTCTGCAGAATTTGGATATAGGCCTGGAAAGATACTTTTTCAAACAGATGTTAAGGATTAGTGTAACCTGTGTGTATAAGGCAATAACAAAAAGGCTTTTACAACACTAACCAGAGCTTTTTTTTTTCCTCCCTCCCCTTCATCTTCTAGATTTTCCAACCTGATGTTCTTATGGTTATGTAGTATGATGTTCAGTGTTGATCTTAGAACATAACTAGGTTACATACTATATTGTTAGTGATCAGTATTTTAGTATTTTTCCTCCCACATCTGCAAATTCAAGGGACAATGTGCTAGACAGATTTTTTCATAGTAAATATTGTAGAGCTAAAGAAAATAAGTGACTTCCATAAACATTTCAACCCATAAGTAATAATAATAATAATAATAAACAACCTCTGGAATTGTCTTTAAAGCAATCTCATGCAAAGAAAATTCCTTTAATTAACAGCCAATAATCTTAATTTTAAGATTAATTTATCATGAAACACACTGCTGTTTTGGGGGACAACCATCATAGTAAATTCTAGAAGGGGGGATGCATGGATCTGAGGGCTATATACATATATTGATTCTTTCATATGCAAGTGCTGCACATACAGTGAATAACATGAAGAAATGTGCACAGCTGCTGTGAGAACCATCCACCCGTTCTGTTGGTGAGAAGACGATGCCAGACCCTCCAACTGTAAAACTAGAACTAACTTCACTGAAATTATGTGTGTGTGTATACATAGAGAGAGAAAAAATCAATTATTGATTCATTTTTATGTTTTTACTTCCCTTTGATTTTCATGCCAGCTTCCTGGTAGTATAAGCAGTTGTTTATATGATTCATTTCCTGAGCAGAGACAAGAAGAATAGACAGCATCTTTGTTTTCTTGTATTTAATGTAAAAGTTAGAAGATAATGGAGGCACAGAAAATCTCAATGGCTACACAACAACGGCTTCTGAAGGTTGGTGTGCACAAGTTTTTGCTTAAGTTTGTCAATCAAGATGAGTGTCAAGAGGGATGTTAGCTTACAACCACAGCATCCTTGCAGGAGCAAATTTTAGTTTGTCTTTACAAATTTATACTCCACAATTATTAGCCTAACACAGACACCTCATCTTCCTTGTCTATCACACATAATGATCTTATTTCAGTGTGCCTATTTTGGCTCCTTAATAGACACACTATACTTCCTGTGCAAGCTTCTTGCCTTCTTTGATTACTGCTGTGCAAAACAGAACCAAAAAACACCCCAGGCTGAAATCATGTTCAGAAGAGAGAAACATTCAGAACTTTGGTCCCTACTCTACAAGTGAAAGAGGTTTCCTAGTCAGAAGACAGGGAAGTCAGAATACCAAGCAGGCAACTGGTACTAAGGGCACTATTTTCTCCCATAAAGCAAGAGCTTAGCCTAGTTCTGTCTGATTTTTATATAATCTCTACATATCCTGCAGGGCCAGATCAGGCTCATACCCAGTTTTCATTTTAGGCTTAACTTTTCCAATCCTTCATTAGATCATTCAGTCCATCAGCAGCCAGGTAACTTCCCAGGAAGTTTTGAGGTGACTGGCATGACATCTCCTGGTCTGGTGTCATGCACTACAGATAGCCAGACCTGCTAGGATATATACATTCTTATGGTTTCCTAATTTTACCTAACTGGAGTCATTCTTTAAGAAGCCATCTCCTTGGAAGATAACTGTATAAAGACAAAACAAACAAACAAACAAACAAAACCACAAAGTCTTTAGGAAGGTGTGATAGATGATAAAACTCCAGGCCTTCTATTCTCCATCCCAGAGCCAAGGGCTGGTCATAACCATCCTTTCTGATGGAGGTACCAGAAATGTCTCCTTTTTTCTGTAAGAAGAATATTTCCAGAGATGGGGATTCTTCTCCTAAAGTGAGATAGAAAGCATATGTAGGATGTGCAAAAACAGGCTTGGGCTTGTGCATGCTCAAATCCAGTTCAGAATGTTTAATATCACACAGAATCACACACAGAATAGTCTAGGTTGAAAGAGACCTCCAAGATCACCGAGTCCAACCTCTGACCTAAGACTAACAAGTCCTCCACTAAACCATATCCCTAAGCTCTACATCTAAACGTCTTTTAAAGACCTCCAGGGACGGTGACTCAACCACTTCTCTGGGCAGCCTATTCCAGTGACTAACAACCCGCTCAGTAAAGATGTTCTTCCTAATATCCAACCTAAACCTCCCCTGGTGCAACTTTAGCCCATTCCCCCTCGTCCTGTCACCAGGCACGGGGGAGAATAGACCAACCCCCACCTCTCTACAGGCTCCCTTCAGGTACCCATAGAGTGTGATAAGGTCACCCCTGAGCTTCCTCTTCTCCAGGCTAAACAGTCCCAGTTCCCTCAGCCGCTCCTCGTAAGCCTTGTTCTCCAGACCCTTCACCAGCTTTGTTGCCCTTCTCTGTACTCGCTCGAGCACCTCCATGTCCTTCTTGTAGCAAGGGGCCCAAAACTGAACGCAGTACTCGAGGTGCGGCCTCACCAGAGCCAAGTACAGAGGGACACTCACTTCCCTGCCCTGCTGGCCACGCTGTTTCTTATGCAAGCCAGGATGCTGCTGGCCTTCTTGGCCACCTGAGCACACTGCTGGCTCATATTCAGCTGACTGTCAACCACTACTCCCAGGTCCTTCTCTGCCAGGCAGCTTTCTAACCACACATCTCCCAGCCTGTACCGCTGTTTGGGGTTGTTGTGCCCCAGGTGCAGGACCCGGCTCTTGGCCTTGTTCAACTTCATACCGTTGGCCTCGGCCCATCGGTCCAGCCTATCAAAATATGCCATTTTAATTGTAATCTCTTGAGTTTCTCCTAGACTAGTCAGTCTGAGGACACTAAAATGAGAAAAAAAAAAAAAATGTTCTCAGCTTTTATTTTACACTCCACATCCTAGTCAGCTGGACCAAAAGTGATTATTTGCAGCTGAGCCTTCTTCCCTCAGCCTAAGGGAAGAAGTTAGGATTCTGTGTACTGAAATATGCAGGGTTCTGTGAGATATTCATAAGTGCACGTCCCATATACACATTTGAATGGAACTGTGAGAGAACCAATAAAGGAAAATCCAGAATACTCCTTCCTAGGTGCAAAGACAGATGAGGGGCCACTTCATTGTTCACACTAACACATTCCCTTGTCAGAAAGACAGAAATACTGTGATAGAATTTTGTAAGTCAAGCACATGAATATATTCATTCTTTTCTGCCTGCATTCATTTTTCTCAGTTAACCCTTGTGACATAACTGCAGTTATCCTTTTTTATAAAGGTTAATTAGTAGTAAAAGTATAATACCAATCACCGTAACTGCTCGTTTAATGAAAACTTGAAGATTTTTTCAAACTGATGCACTGAAGCTCATTTTCTTTTCTCACTCCCGGCTAATAGCTTGTAGATAGAAAACCTATGTTTTAAATAATTTTGTCTGACCTACTAGATAGTTTTTAGTTTCAATGCATTTCTAATATTCTGATAATCTGAATCTGATAAGCAAACATTGTTTACCAGTACTACTTAATAAAATCAACAGGTGGAGAATTTGTCATCTTAGCCAATATGTGTTAACAAACAGAAACACCTAGCAGAGATGACTTTCTAGGCACCAGTAATCCATGCTTTATAATGATCAAAAGCCACACATCTAGAAGGCCTTAGAGCTTTTTTATTTAAAGGAAAAATTAGAGAAATAGAGCATGATAGTGCATAATCTCCCATATGCATATACAGCAATATGCAAGCAAACAGTGGGTGCCCTACTGAAAAGCAACAGAGGCACATATGAATGAAAAGAAATGTCAGCAGCCACAGTAGCTGTGGTTTCAGCTCGACGGCTCTGGGCTAATACTGCAACGACTTGCTCAGCTTGCTTTCTGCAGTTTTAATGATGACTGATCCCTACAGTTTCTTAACCAGAAGCAAAATTCAACCAAAGTATAACACAAGAATATTTGCAGAGGCTATACAATGCGTGCTCAGATTTTTACTTCCCTTTGATTTTCATGCCAGCTTACTGGTAGCATAAGCAGTTGCTTATATGGTCTTATTTAGACTTCAATAAATTTACTGTTTAAGGACAACTCTAACTGATGCTGGCACTTCCCAGATCTGAGCATCTTTTCACTTAGAATAAGAGGACTTACAGGAATAGAAACATTTAAATTGATAGGTAGCTAAACAAGTCTCCACCCAGCATAACAGGAAAGGAAATAGCTTATAAACTTTACCAAGAAAATATTGCTGCAGTCATTATCATAAGCCACATGGGTCAAATATAACAATTAAAAGCCTATCAGTTGTTGACCACGCTGTTTCCCTGCAATGCTCGAAGTGTTTCTAGGCATTACAGGAAGAAGTCTACAGAAGAAAATAATTATGTCAGGCATTCAGAATCTTCTTTTAGTGACAGAAATTGTGTCTCCTTTGGGACATACATGGTAGTGCTGACATCAGTTTTTATAGGTTTTATAGACAAAATTGTTTCTATTCAGATATTAAGTTCACAAAAGGCATTTTCTGAAGTGTCCTTAAACGTTTAAGTATGTAATGATAATTAAAGCTATCAGGTAAACCCCTTATTTGTTGTCTACACATAGTGTCATAGACATATGTAGTTTTGTAGATCCAGATTTATTCCCATAAGAGTTATCGTGAATGGACTTTTTGGTATCTCCTTTTACTAATTAAAGTTAGGTTACTATTTTGCCATGCCATTGTTTGGTATAATTAATTGAAGAGAACAAATAGGTAACTAGAATCCTATTTCTTATGTGCTAGTGTTTATCACTTTTCCTGCAGCATTATCTTTATATATAAGATTTCACTTCTTGACATTTATGTTAATTAACAGCTTGACAATGTAAAAAAGCTTCTACCTCCACATTAAGTTGTTCTATAGAACTAAAATGTAAGCACTTACCTAGTCATTTTGCAACTCGTTTGGCTCCCTACTCATTCAGCAGGCTCTATAAAGACTCTGTTGTTTGCATACATCTACAGCACTTACACATCAGAAAGATGGTGGGCAGCAGCCAAAGCTGGGTTGCTCCTCGAGGAAATATAAGACAAAAGCTGAGGATGATGGCCAGGTAGACTAACAAAGAATGAAGTCCTAAAATGCTTAAGAAGAGCAAAGCACAGTAAGAAGAGCAAACCACCACAGCAAAATTGAGTCCACCACAGCTCAGTGCCTGCTGTGAAAGCCTGTAACAACATGACAGGTCTGAGGTCAACCCAGGAAGTCAAATGTGCAAGCAGAGGTGAGGTAAAATGAGGATTAGCAGGGTAAAAGGCTAGGCACAGGCATGCCTACAAGGTAGTAAGTGAGGAACGAAGGTTAGAGCAGGAGCTTAAACATATCTACCAAGCCACTGAGAAGGGGTTGCATGGCTGGAGGCTCCAACTGTAATTCTGCACAATTAGCTGCTGCCACAGGTAACAGGTCCAGGCTTGTAGGGTTGTGCCATAACAGAGGTTACTTTGAATGCAGGTACCGCAGTCCCCTGGGGAGGTCCCCAGGTGGTAGTGCCTGTTGGTGCACTTAGAGCCCTGGCACAAGGCTTCCTAGGGGGGGTACAACTGTGGTGGTTTTACTGTGCTAGGCAGCTGAACACCACAACCACTCTCACTCCCCCTCCTCAGATGAGGAGGGGAAGAAGTAAAGGAAAGAACAACTCACGGGTTGAGATAAGGATAATTTAATTAAAGAGAAGAAAAAATATTAAGGAAATATTATTATTAAACAATTCAACTAAAGGGAAAAAAGGGAAAGGGGAAGAGGGACAGGGAAGGGGAATAACAAAACAAAACAAGTAAAGGCTATGTGGAAGTGCAGAGGAAAGAAATTACTCTCTACTTCCCACAAATGAGCGATGCTTGACCACGTCCTTGAAGTAGGGCCTCTACGCATATAGCCGGTGTTTGGGAGGAGGACAGACGTTTTCGCAATGAGAGCCCACCCCTCCCCTCTTCTTCCTTTTTCCACCTTTTATTGCTGAGTGTGACATCATATGGTATGGAATATTCCTTTGGTTGGTTTAGTTCAGCTGCCCTGGTGATGTTTCTCATTGTTTTGCCCACCCCCTAGGAGGGTTAGAGCAAGTCCTGACGCTGTGCCAGCACTTCTCAGCAGCAGACACAACACTGGTGTGATACCACTGCTGTTCTAGCTACAAGTGCAGAGCGCAGCACTGTATGGGCTGCTGCAGGGAAAGTTAACATCCCAGCCAGACCCAGTACAACAACATGAACACACTCCTCTCCATGCACTTTGCCTGATTGTGGTGAATGTAACTGTACTGGATTATTCATTTGCAAATGCTCACTACTTGAATATTTTTCCCTCCTGAGTCTTAGTGCTTACACTTCAGCTTTCAATTTCCAATATTAGATTTTGTGTCTGTTTTCCACGTCTTACTTCTTTGATTCTATTATTGCCTGTAATTGACTGTATTTTCATGGTATTTGTATCAGTAAGTGCAAATGTTTCTATAAAATAAAAATGCTTTCTAGGAAATAGAAGAATTCTGTTTACTGAGTGCTCCCAAACTTACAACTTCAAAAAACATGTTCTTTTGAAAATAATAACACATGGAAATCCTTTTTATTGCATTTTATACACTGGAGGTTTAGTTTTACAAGGGTTTTTGCAATGAGTTCTCTACAACTGTCAATAAGAGTGGATAGAATGTGTTTTTTTCTTTTAAGTGCATGCTAAAAGTATTATAAAATCATTGGAATCTATATTGCAGGGCTCTAGAAAAAATACAACTACTTCAAAACTTTCCTGCAGTACTGCCATGGGATTTTGATACAAAAATGTTAATATCTTCACAAATATTTTCTCTAGGTAACTGAAGTGAAATATTCCAGCAATATTATATACAAATTAAATAAATAAATAAATAAATAAGCCCTATTCTGTGGAAGCCATTTTTACATGTTAGGAAAAAATGCCTGATTTAACAGATAAGTAACCTTTTTTTTCCAGTTTTCCAGCATCTTCAAGAAATCTCTCCTTGATCATGAAAATTGTATCTTAGATTTACAGTATAGTTTCTTATTTGATGGCAGCACAGTGATCTTTTCATTCTTTGCACTGTGTGTTTCTGAAATAGACTCTTCAGATGTACTTCAGTAGGGCTAAAAAATACATTCAGGCTGCCACTTGCCATCATTTCTTAGAAACAGCAACCTTAATTCCTCTCTAATTAAAAAAATAAAAATAAAAAAATAATAAAAAAAAAGCCAATCTTGAAGTGATGATTTAGGTGTTCAGCAAATGCAAATTTTGAGATGTGAACTGGGTTCATGATGCATATATAGCATAACTATTTTTCCTGAAGTTATATAATTTAACTTAAGCTTGAATACAATGACAGTGAGACAATAGAGCTATTTTTATTTCCTGAGTTGGAGAACAGTCTTCTCTTCTGTCATTGCAACAGCTGCATGATAGGACTTTTTATGATCAGTAACTCTATCATATTTTTTCAGATTCTAGGTAAAAGAATAAAAATTCTCCCATTTGCTGCTCTTCAGTGCTCTACCTGAGATCTCAGACATGATATATTCTTTCAGTCCATCATATATTTACTGGCAAAAAAAAAAAGGGTCTACCAGGCCAGAGTCTCTCTTTGCACAAACTTTTCTCTCCATTACATTTCACAACTGTAATTGAAGGCAGAATTTGACACTATTAATAGAATTTTGTTAACACTGGACTTATGACAGAAAAACTAATCAAAACATTTTCAATCCTTTCACTGGAAAAAAATCTACAGACAGCAGCAGTACTCAGAGCAATTATTATCTGTTACTGATACAGAAATGGGTAATCAGATGATGTTTTTTTTCTTGGAGAAAATTAATTACTGGTCCAAAGGCTTTGGAAATTATGGGCATGTAGGGAGAGTTAGCAAAGAAACTTGCCAGTGAGAAAAAGGCAAAGGGCTCAGATTTATCATGTTACTATTCTAAAACAGTGGGAGACATTGAAGACACATGGCAAACAGCTTGTTTCGGAAGCAGCTGGAATCTCAGAAGTCTGATGAAAGAACCAGAAATACCATTTGGGAATACTCAGCTCTTGGGCAGCAAGAAGAAGGTAGATAGCTAATTGGATGTGATTACTTCTGTAGCAGAAACTCCTGAACCTGTAAGAGTTTTACAAATGACTCAGATCTTAAATTGTTATGGGATGTAGTAATAGGCAAATTATGGAAGATGCTACAGTTAGTCATTACAGCATTACACACAGAATGCTACAGCCTAATTACATTAGTTCCGGAACCTTACCAGCATATCTGATTTTTGTATTGATTTCTGGAAGCTAAATGTAATAACTGGTTCAGATGTACATCCAATACCTCCGATTAATGAAATGCTACTGGGCTTGGGTGTTGGCCAATATGTAACTAAACTTGACTTACCAAGTGATATTTGCTGTTTCTTTTGGCTTCCCAGATTCTGGAAGCCTTTTCTACACTCTATGAGGCATGCTAGTTTTAGCAATGTCCATTTAATTTATATTAAGCTCCAGCAGCATTCCATTCTATGATTCATTTCCAAGACTGAGGGATAAAATGTTCTGTCCTAATCAAGAGATGAACATCCTGATGCAGTGATCTATACCACTCTCTTGTCTAGATATAAATGGAACTCCTACAGAAGGTGACAATGGCCCTGCTCATATTTCCTTGTTAACTTGGCTAAATGACAAAATGGATATGCTGAAATGAAATACAAGGACTAATTTTAAAAGGGAATGAGTAAGACTGCCTACTGGTTCTGTCTGGGAAGGAGTTAATTTGCCTTGTAGCAACTTGTATGATGCTATGTTTTGGATTTGTGACTAAAACAGTGTTGATTGAACAGGTGTTTGCACTGTTGCTGAGGTGTGCTTGCAGAGTCTCAAGGCTTTTTCTGTTTCCCTTGAGTATGCTGGGGACTGGGCAAGAAGCTGTCAGGGACAATTGACCCAGAATGACCAAAGGAATATATAATTCTATGCTCAACAATAAAAACTGGGAAATGTTTTTTTTTGTTTGTTTGTTTGTTTGTTTTTGAGGGAGGTAACCATTCCTCAGAGACTGATGGATATTGGTCTGCTTGTAGGCAGATAGTGATAGTGAGTTGATGAACCTTTGCATGATTGTTTTGGTGTTGTCTTTTTTTCTGTTTTCCCTTACTCTTCCATTCACTTATTAAACTGTCTTTATCTCAACCCATGAGTTTTCTTGCTTTCATTGTACTGGGGAAGAGGAGTAGTATGGGAGGTTGAGGAGAGTGAGCAAGGAGGTCTGTGGTGTTCATCTGCTGGCCAGAGTCAACCCATCACAGTCTAATGAAGAAAGGGCTTTTGAGAAGTGCATCTTCTTACCAGTAACGAGATAATATCTCTATTGGCTTTAACTGAATACTGACAAGTTATAGACAGATTTTTACCTTAGAAGATTTGTTATAGAACAATGCATTCTGTAAGGCATGGTCATAAGTATCTTGAATGAGTGCAGCTGATGAGAGGTCTTTTGCAATATTTCATTTTTTATGTAAAGATTTTGATCAGAGCCTCAGAGTTAAAGTTGTTCAGATCCATTCCTTTATCTTATTTCTCTCTTTTTCATGAAAGAACATTTAGGTGGTGATAGAAAATAACTGTCTATATACTCAGAGGACAATTAAGATCTTAAATACCACCTGCTTGAAGTCTGCTCTTTAGAGTGACTGATGTTTACCCATTAAAATATTTGCAGTTTATACACGAGAGGAATCCCAGACTGAATGTGTCATACCTAGAGATAAGACCCCATCACGCAGACATTGACTCAATGTCACACTGTGACATTATTTGGGACCACGTATATAATTAACACCTGTTTTTCTCAACTTACAAGATTCTGATACTAATTGGGACCACATATATAATTTAGACTTTTTTTTTTTTTTTTTTTTTTTTTTCTCTTGAATGTACAATATTCATTGAAAGAACCTGTACAGAACATCCTGTTTTACAGATTATACATGGGAGAACAAATGCAATCTTTCCTCCTCCCTTGTGGTCCTTAATCATTCTATAATGCCTCCTGCAGTTCTGAGCCAGCAGTCCATGTCCACACCAGCCTGCGACTGCATCCCTGAGCACTTATAAGATGAAGCTTTTGAAATAACTGCATGCTTCAGTCAAGTAAAAAGAAATATCTTAAACATCCTGTGGCTGCACATATGTTCCTAGATGTATGTATTAATTCTATACATCAGTCGTGTCAGAAAAGGTAGAGGAAAATAAAGGTGGATCCAGATCTATTGCCATTAAAGGCAAGGCCTATGCTAAGAATTAACACAAGAATTTTAAACTGCCTAGTGCATCCTGAAGCCTTCCTAATCCATAAATCTGCCCCAGGAAATAGAGAAGAGTGAGGTTATAACTGATCCAATGCAAATCACACCCAATAAATCTATGTGACACAGCACAGCAGTAGGTAGACTTTGCCAGCTCAGGACCGGATGTAGTTTAGATGCCTGAGTTCCCGCTAACATAGAAAAACAATGTATTCATTTTTTAAACAAAACAACAGTTTTGTAATTGCATTAGTGCAGAATCAACTATAGCTATCATCACTTTCACAAGCCCAAAATAAGGTTACATTCTAGTGTCTCTGAGATCACCTAAATTCTTGCACTTACCTCTGCCAGGCTTTTGCAATAGATGTTGAGTCTCTACCAAATTTTGAACATAGTAAATTTGTTCAGGTTTGACTCAGCTCTACACTGTAGTTAAGAAATCCCTTTCTTTTTTTACGTGCAGTTTCATTAACAGTGACTGTTGCTGTTTTCACATGCATAAATGCATGGATTTCTTTTTTTTATTTTTTTAATTAGAATAGCTCAGAACTAAACAGGCAACGCATATGGGTCTGCGATGGGCAGTCTCTTGGGACCATACATAAATTACACTGAGTTGGAGGATACAAACAAAAGAGTTTGTACACAGCAGACTAGAAAATAGGATGGAGGGAGGCACTTTTTAAAATCAGTTTCACCACCTCCATTACAATTCTCTGCTTTCACTGAAAGCAGTCCTGTTTGCTGCAGATTATCAACAAGCATATGTGTGGTGACAACAAAACAGGCACTGCACTGGAAATCCACCTCATCTGCTCTGCAGGAACTCATTTATGTGATTACAGCTTCACGTATAATGTGACCTACCAAATACCTTTTTCTTCATTTACACGTATAAACTGTGGGGCATATGGTGTTCCTTATCATCCCTTTTGTTATGGGATCAATGTTTAGACATTAAAGTAGTTATGATTGATTGTTTTATATGGCCTTGAGAGGTTAAATGATCTCCAAGCAATCTGACATCATTTAGTTCGTGAATGATGATAAGGCAGAGAATGGAATGAATGGACTGCAGGTATAAAAAGAGATACAATGACAGACCAAACTCCAGATCTGTTTTAAAATTCTAGAAAGAAAACACAGAATTCACTGTTGTTACTCTATCTAGAAGTTACTCAGAGAAATAACTATAGACATACAAATTTATTCCCAACTCACTGAAAAATATCTGCATCTTTGATATTGACTCTAGCATGACCAAGATCAAGCCATTGTTGTGACCTTACAGTTAAGATTTCATGGGATTTTTCTATAAGGATTAATTACCTTCTTTAGAGTTGGAGGGTGCCTATGAGATGTCATTTTTGTTTTCCCTGACCCATTTCTTCCCACTCTCGCTTCTTTTCCATGAATTATTCTTATTCCATCATGACTGTGAAATACTTTTTGTCATGATCTACCTGTTCTTGAGCACATTATCATAATCTTGTTTTTGTTAAAAAAGTACATATTTGTGTTAAGCCCAAATTCCAGGGAGAATCCTATAGTGATCTTTTACTTAAGTGCTAATTCTTGATAACTAAGGTCTTTTCATAGGATTGAGATAATAGAAATGAAGGTGTTTTGAAAGGTCTTTGGTAAGGTGTTTAAACATGGTTGCACATATAGTAGGCAAAATAGCTTATGTTCAACACATCTTTGAGAAGTAAATAAACTCTGAGAAATTTCACATCATTTCATTCCTGAAAGAAATGTTGACCTTGATATTCCTTGTTATGTATATAAATAAAAATGAACGAAAATGCTTTGTGCTGAGCTGGTTAGCAGATTCTAGAATAGCAATGCAGCTCTTTATTGAATTAAAGTGTTCCATAAACCTTTAATTTCCTGGGGGAAAAAAAATAAAAAAAATAAAATAAAATAAAAATAAAAAAAAAAAACTAATTTATTTCATGGTAATCTCCTTTTTGCTGAACAAGTAACTGCATTTTCGCAGTGGCAAACTAAACCAGCTGGAGATTTAATGTCAGGAGTAACTCAGCACTGCAAAATGCTGTGTATGGGGGGAGTTTTGCAGTTTAAATGAGAGGTCAAGAGACATGTTGCTTCCAAATGATATTGTAGAAATAGCTTGGAATGATGCCCCTTTCTTAATTCTGAGCAGTAAAGAACAGACAAATTAAAGTGTCAGTATACTGAATTAAAAACTGTTTTATGATAAGGTGCTTGAGCCAGCAACCAACTTTCCAAATACCACATGTGGTAGTAGATTTACAATTTGTGAAGGGAACACAAGCACTATTTTTTTCCATTCAGCGTATCAGTGAGATAGTGCTGGAATTCAGTACTCACTTCCATAGCATCACACTGGTATTGAAAAAGTAAAAAACAAACAAAGAAACAAAAACAACTAAATCGTGGTAGATATAGCACACTAATTTGGACAACAAAAGTTATTTCCATTGTAATGGTTTTTATCTTTTAACAAAGTATTGGTGGTTTTTGTTACAGGCATTGATATTCTGAGTTTTACTTAATGAAATGCTGTGAACAACTTTGTATAAGTTCATACAACTGCTAGAAGAATATTCTATTTGAAACTAAAGAAAATGGACAGCTAAGAATTAAAAAATAACTTTGTAGCAAAAAAAAATTATACTGAAACAAATAGTGGTATTTCAGTCATCCTACTGAAAGTCTATAAAACCTGAAGATATGTATGCTGAGAAGATTTATTTGTTTAGCTATGAGTTCAATAAGCTCTTTACTTAATAACAGTTGATTTGGAATGCAAGTATATTTGGAGTAAAAAATCTAAGAGTGATGGCTCAGTCAATATTTTCATTGGCTAAAAAAATTACCAGCTGATTCATGGCTTTATCTTCTATTTCTCAGGATAAACTTGTTCTTCTCAGAAGAGTGCCTGAATAGCCTGATAGTGGGATAAAAATACTGTTGTCAGATGACTAATTTTTGTATTGCTACATTTCTTTACTTCTCTATTGTACTAAACTCAAGCACTTGAAGCTCCCACACTTTTACCACTACAAATATTCATCTTGAGACTGGCTTTACCAATTTGAATTCAAATAATGAAGGATAAAATGTGGTGCAATTTTTCTCTGCAGCACAGGTGTTCCATCAGGATTTCTTTGTCTCAGTTCTCTCAGCAGCTTACAGGCACCTAAAAGCTTTTTAAAATTTACTTTAAAATTTCTAGTTCTACTGGTATCTATCTTCAAACTATTTAATTTAGAGAGCTAAGGATTTCCTCTCACACTGGATTAATTTGGACTCATAAACCTCACCATAAATACTTCAACACTTCTACACAGAAATGGCTCCACTTCACAGCCTGGATTTTCGGAATTCAAATTTCACCACTTCTCATTCTGTATATTTTTTAATATTTTCCCTAGATAACCTGGTGTCTTAAAATGAAAAGTCTCCATTTTTGTCTCACAGCTTCCAGAACAAATGAAAGTACATGCAACTACATCGATACATAGAGGAATCCCAATACACTTCTCTGTATCTGGATTCTGAACACAAATACGTGAGTCACAAGAGAAGCAGTTACAGAAACAGCAACAAGAAAAGGTGAAATCCTAAAATAAGTAAGGGAAAAACAATTAATCTCTGATGTCCCAATAGCGGCCTCTCAATCCTTCTTTCCTTAGGATACTGTCAGCTCTCTAATAGATAGATTCACCATCCTGTTAGCAAAACACTATTCATTACATCACAGTCTCGCTATTGTCTTGAATTGCCTAGCAGCAAAATGTGTCTATGAGTGCACACCATCATGTGCTTACACTATTTAGGATTAACTATAATCAGAAGTAATGTTTGGTATCAATTTACTGCAAAAAAAGTCTCTTCTAAGACTTGGGATTCTTACAGGAATATTCTGCATCTGAATCTCCATGCATTACTTGTCTTATTTTTCTCTTATTTTTACATATGGGTTTATGTTTTTTGTTTGTTTGTTTGTTTGTTTGTTTCCACACACCACATAGAATTTGCACTTCAGAGTTTGTTAATCCTAAATCTATTTAATAGATTTTTTTCTTTTTTTTTTTTTTTGCTAAATTGAAATTTTGAATTTATCCTTTCTGAGGCAGAAGGATATTTGGGTCAGAATATCCGTTCCTGATCTGTTTTTTTGCTCTGTTACTGGTAGATATAGCAAGAATCAAGCTGATGCTATAGGAATCAGGACTAGAAATAAGAAACAAAAAAGTAATAACAATTAATATGAAATATTTTCTCTAAAGAGATTTATATTCTCAACTCCATGGAGTATTTAAGACAAGGCAATTTGATATTTTTCTGAATTATGTGTTAGCTCTTGTGGGTGATGTTTTTGAGATAACAAATGACTGTGATGTTCTGTTGATTTCGCTAACCCAGAGCACAGAATGAATGTTTTTAATGAACCCCTCCAGCTTATAATATCTATGGGTGAATTTAGAAAATCACATTTCTGTAGAAAATACATTGATTTCTTGCATTTAATGTAGGAACTGATTTTCAGAAATGCATAGCAGTCCTCACATGTGACTTTTATTTCAGTATTTTTAATGTGCTTTGGAGGACCATGACCAAGACAGAAATGTCTGGAAGGCCACCTATCTTCTCTGTGACTATAGCCTTGCAGGCTTTTTGCTCTCACATGACATGAGCTGACAGGCAGCTCCTATTCTTTCTTTCCTCCCACATGTGAGCATTTCTGTTGGCAGATTAGTTTGCTGGCAGAGCATGCATGTAAGGCCAGTAAAGGGGACATAAATAATTTCTGCTGATGACAATGTTTGAATTGACTCTATCACATTTTGGAATTGACAAAATTCCTTAGATACTACTCGCTGAAAACTGCTAGCAATTGCTGAGTCTAACAGCAATCCCAGCACCTGCAATTAGGTCAGCTATTTGCAGAGTGCCCCAGGGAACAGTGGCCAGCCAGGTGTTCCACTGCTTATTTATCATTGCTACCCACTCAAGATAATAAAAAATAAAAAAAAAAAAAAAAAAAAAAAAAGATGTATCTGTGCTATATGCTACTGTATCGTTTTTCATCTATGTTTGTCTCACCCGTTCTACATTTTCTCATGATAGTTTTTGGCCTAGCTAGATGCTAATGTAGACTTTGGTTCAATCCCTTGGCTGATCTATATATCCAGGAAAGGCATAAATAAGCACGCTGTCAAAGACAAAAGAATATCTTAACAGTGTTCTTACAAAGCAGCCAGTGCTTCAATGTTAGGGATGTAAATGTCACACCAAATCTGCAGCATTGCCACCAGATTTCCTCAGTATGTAGGTTAATATAAAATATATCTTTCAATTTGGAAAATGTTGGTGTTTTTGTAAGGAAATAACCAGTGGTGGTAAACACAAACACATATGTGTTTTCTTTTAATTAAAGTTCATTTTCATTGGATATCTGTTGTCTACTTAAATATTTTTTTTTTATTTTTTTTTTTTTCCTGAGGGACAATGTTGGCTCTCCACAGTAAGTGATTACCATTCTCTGACATTTAAATAAAGTGACACACCCATCTAGGGCATTGTTTTAAATATATATTCAGAATAATAATAATAATAATAATGTAGGACTTTGATATTTTCATATCTGTCTTTAGATATCTGTCAAACTGATAAGATCATACTATGAACGCATTAGATATATGCCTTGGTTTCTAAAATATGTAGCTAGATGATTTTCTGATTAAAAACGAAACTTTCAAATGATAAAGCATTTCTTCAATACTAATGACTTTATGCCTTACTTCAAAATATTTGATATATACAATTTCTAAATTTCTTACTTATTTTTCTATATTTTATCTTTTTTTTTTTTTTTTTCCTGTAATGTAAAATAGCCTGATCTATCAGTTTAGTTTATTCAGATCACTATTCCCTATGATGACTCATACATTTTCCAGCAATGTCATGACAGAACCAAGATGAAAAGTTAGGAGTCCAATACAAATCAGAAATCTTCTTAATCTTCTTTTCCACTACTTTGATCAGAATGATCAAAGAACGATTTTTTTTTTTTATTTTTTTTTTGATGGCTTTATTGGGACATTCCTGCAAAGCAAGTACAATATGGAAGAGCATTAAAAGGAACACATATAAACAGTCAATGAGTCAACAATAGTACTTGGGGTTTTCAAAATTATCTATTCACTTTCTTTTTATTTTCTTGTCTTGTGTATTCTTCCATGGAACGTAGCTTGCAAAGATTCAGGTGGAAACATTAGCAGAAAAATGAAACTGTGGATAATCCAACAATAGAACTATTTACCTCCTCTACGCATCATGTTCTAACTACAATATGAACTGCCTTTGAGAAAGAGAAGGTGCACTGTTGAGCAAGTTAAAAGAGGTGAGATGTAATATCTATTAAATTTCTAAGTAAATTTTCTACTGTCGTGGAAGAAAGGCCATTTTACTTGCTCACGAACTAACATGCAATCAATACTAATTATCAAAGAAAGGAGTGAATAACATTCTTGTGCTAAGATTGGCCCAGGATAATGAATTAAAGCACCATAAAAGCATTCTTTCAATATAGTGAATTCATATGTGATATCAACATTGAAAAAAGAAAAAATCATGATTACCAGAAAGTTAGAAACATTTGACTAGACCTCACTTTCTTCTTTTTGTCTGTCTGGAAAGTTAGGTGCAGAATACTGCATATTTATCTCAGAGAATGGATAATAATGGGACTCTGAAGTTTTTTCAGTAAGACTACAATCAGATCAGAGAAGTCCAATTGAGATTTTAGCGCTAATTCCTTATGAAGTACGAAGAATCTCAGTGTTTTACCATGTGGCATTAGCAGTGGTTTAATCAATATGCCCTTCCAGAGTATGCTGTCATAAAAGGCAGTCTAAAATAAAATGAAATATCCTTCACTACACATTGTTAAGCACTCTAGTCTGCTCATTTTTTTCAGTTGTCATGCACTGCATGGCAATAATGATAATCCATTTTACTATATAACAAAATAGATTTGGTGGGAGTTGGAAAAAATGAAATGGAAGAATTTCACTGCTCAAATTATTTTCCTTCATTTAATACAATTTAAATAAATTTAATACAGTTTAAAACAACTGCTAATTAACCAGGTAACAAATGTAAGTAATTTGAAAATTTATCATTTCTGAACCTGATCCTTCCTATTGATGAAATAGGACTTTTTGTAGGACAGAAGACTTCAGGATACAATGTTTCTCTCAGTAGATTTTGGCAAGTACATCTAGTGATGACAATGTGGTAGAGATATAGCAATGTTTATCTTGTTCTGAACTACAAAGCTGTGGAATTAATTGAGGTGTCTTTGTGCATGCAATATGCCTACTCATCACAAGTATGATCTGGGTGTGTAGTGTGTGGAGGAGAGTCAGCAGAACTAGTCCGTTCACTCATCCAACAAGAGGTATCCAATGCAGCTGCCAGAAATATCTTCCTATACTTAGAGGACTTTATCACAGACTCTAAATTGTTCAAAACATTCAGCCACACCACACTAAATCAGATTTTTATATCAGAACCATTATAGATTAATCCCATACTGCACTTGCAGCAAAACTGACACAATGCCACAATTCTGAAACCTTTAGTGAGTTACTGAACATGAATGCTAATAGATAGTCAAGCAGGAATACTCATGGAAGGAGATCCCACTAAATCACAGTGTAATGATCCAAATCCTTCTTTTACAGAAGCCATTTTAAAACCCAGCATGTGCCATGCAATGCTAGAGACAATATCATGATTATTCACTGCTCCAGAAAACAGCTACTTGCTCAATTTATTGAATGCCTTTAAAGTATCATATGAATTAAAGAACTATAGTGAAGTATTTTCAAAGAACACACCATGTCCTCACTACTGCTGATTTTTGTTCTTTTCCATTTTAAAGTGTTGTTTTCATTTTATCTCATTTTTCAAATGCTTATAACTGGATTGAACATTTTATTTTATATAATGAAAACAAACAAACAAAAAAATGTGTTAAATATTTATTAGCAGCAAATATTCCGTATGCAATTTTCATCTGTCTTCCAGGGTAGTCTTTTTTTCTTGAATAGCTTTTAAGGAAAGTTTCCAGTCAGACTATATTTTTAGTTCTAATTCATATCTTGCACAATCTGTCTTGACTGGTAAAAAACTGTGTACTCGAGTACCTTACTAGTTATCAAACAAAGGGATATTGACCCCCCTAGCCATAACTGTGATAGTGCAGGACTCACTATTCTGTGGAATTCTGCTGGATCACAGATTCATAAGACAGTATGTAGCTTCTATTCATACCTTGACAGAGCCTCTTCTCTCATCTCAAGTCAATCTTCAGAGACTTAGTCAGAACTGGAATTTCATTCTGTAGAACTGAAAGATATATGGTCTCTTTGGGAGCAAACCCTGCAAGAAATTCTACTCCCATTAAAATCTTTGGAGACCAATGCTTTTTAGTATGTGGAAAGACCAGAATCTTCAGCTCCCCAAGTAAGTATATATAATAGACTTGGTCAGAAATTGGAATAATTCCACAGAAACATTTTGGTCTTGGCAAAACTACAACTTTTGACAGCAAACTGGTCAGATTTTTTCTCTAGTTCTAACATCTATTTTCTATCAGGAAACAGAATCACTATTCTTTTCAGGAGGAATGTACATTTAACAGGAACTTCAATCAAGGGTTCAGTGTTACTTTTTCAGAGAAACAAATTATCATAGTTATCTTCAGAATTATCTATTTATTGTAACATTAAAGTTACTAGGTTAAAAGAATATTCTTAGGTTCTTTTTACTTTTTTTCTCTCCACAAATTTTGCCTCCTAATAAAGGTCTGCTTATTGTTTCAGATATTCTTTCAGTATTTTTTTTTTTTCAGAGAAATATATACTACCAGGACACTTCTCACTGTTGCACATTTGTTGTTCAAATAGACACTGGAAAACAATCAGTGTTCCAGTGTTCTCAGATTTGGTTCCTGCTGAAATTCTTCATTGAATTATGAACTTCAGATTTTATCCTCATCAAATAAAAATAAAATTAATAATAATAAATGATTCATTGGCAAATAATATAATATTGGCTTCAAATGGGGAAAAAAAAAAGTGAGAAATTAAAGGAATTTAGGATGACTTCATCTAGACTGGAGAGTTTATGCCTAATGTTATATCAGTATATTCAGTTGAGGATAAATAAATGTTATGCCCGTACTGAAGTCAATATATTTGACAAAAATGTTGAGTCAAAAATAAGATGTATTTCAGCAGTTCACTCATTCCTAAAGTAACAAAGCTGTAACAATTATAAATATTGTTGATGGAAAATTTTATTTACTAGCCTTCAAGCTCTAGAGTTCAAACAATATCCGTTCCAATAATCTTTTAATTCTGCTCTTATAAACAGTATTCATTATATCTCCTTGCATTTCATATCAGAAGTGCCTGAAAAAGACATGAACAATATAATTTAATTACAGAGACATAAAAGATGTTAAGGGTGATAAATATATTTTATGACCTTTAAAATGAAGTCAGACAACATACCTATCTTTTCAATTTTTGTAAGACTTGGCAAAAATATGTCTTGAGGTTCAGAAACAACAACAACAACAACAACAACAAAATACTATTTTGATTGAAACATTCTTATTCCACATTCAAAGAAGATTGCATTGCTGGAGCTGTGAATGATATATCAATTTTACAGTCACCATACAAAACACTCATATAAACTTTCTACAGGTTCAGTCACACAAAATTGTATCAGAAAATACAGAACTTGGTCATTTAATGACAGACTAAATTTCAGTAGAGTTTAACTTCAGAACCTGTTGTAAGTACTAGGGATGTTTGAAACCAAAAGGAATTTAAAATATAAAATGCTAGCTGCAGGTGATACTATGAATAAATGTGCACAATATTGTATATAGCAATATTGATGTGGACACATTCTTTCTTACATACAGATACTTACAACTTCACCATCAAGACTGTATCATCATCTCTGCCAAACACTAGAATTCCAAAGATCATCAAGCTAGATGACTGGGACTATAAAATAAGGGTCATATTGATTTCTTATGTTGCAAGATATTATATAAAGTTTATTTGATTATTTTTATTTTTATTCCAGAATACACTGCATTAATTTATACACAGAAATTGGAGCTACGGTAAAGTGAACCAAATAGTTTGTGGATTTACATTGAACATTGTTGTGGTTTAACCCGGCTGGCAGCTAAACACCACACAGCCGTTCGCTCACCCTCCCCCCTCCCTCTCTGGGATGGGGGAGAGAAACGGAAAAGTGAAGCCTGTGAGTTGAGATAAAGACAGTTTATTAAGATAGAAAATAATAATGATAATAATAATAATATGTACAAACAAGTGATGCACAATGCAATTGCTCACCACCCGCTGACCGATGCCCAGCCCAACCCCGAGCAGCCGCCCCCCCCAGCCCGGCTAGCCACCCCTATATATTGTTTAGCATGACGTCAGATGGTATGGAATACCCCGTTGGCCAGTTTGGGTCAGCTGTCCTGGGTTTGTCCCCTCCCAGCTTTTGCTGCACCCCCAGCCTGCCCGCTGGCAGGACAGAGCGAGGAGCTGAAAAGTCCTTGGCTTAGTGTAAGCATTGCTCTCCAGCAATTAAAACATCAGCATGTTATCAGCACTCTTCTCATCCTAATCCAAAACATAGCACCCTACCAGCTACTAGGAGGAAAAATAACTGTCCTAACTGAAACCAGGACAACATAAACCTTAGAGGGTTGCTATTGGCTTCAAGTTCTTCTGGAAAACACAGTTTGCTGCAGCAGTCTCCATTTTAAGATATTAGTGTTAATGTTATTATACAAATGATTAAGTAATATGTATAAACATTATTTCCTGTATATTTTTGACTGTTTACTCCTTCTATTTTACTATAGTTATTTCCATTGCAGCTGTGCCAGTGAGCTGACTCCGTGGATCATATGTCACATCATACACAAAATTAAGTAAAGCAAAAATATATTATCTACAAAACCTTCCCTCATAGTGGTCTGCAAGCTTAATTTAGCACTTAGAAAGTTGAGTTTCCCATGTGCTGAGATTTAGAAAATACATCTCTGCAATAGTATCTTTCTACAGATGGTAAAACTGTAGCTATGTGGTAATTCTTAGCCCTAGATGTCAGAGTAGACATAAGAGGTATATTGTACAAGTAAAAAACAATAACTTTTTTTTCTCCTCTTTCAGGCCCAGGGCGAAGTAACTTGTCCAGTACTGAAAGGTACTACTAGAGCTATTGGTAGCTATTGACCAAATGACCAAGACCAAAAAATAAAGGTCATGGTGAGGATTCCTAGTGTGGCAATGGATTATGTAACATGTAATTAATTTTTTTTTTTTGTCTTTTTTTCCAAAAGCTCCAGCAAAGCCATCAGCCATCAAATGAGTATGAGAACTTATACTGCTTAGAAGAGGAAATATCTGAATGTCTTACATAACACACTGAATAACTGCTGGCATCAAACTTTATTTTGACCACTGCACATATGGAATTTTGGTTGTTGTGGGAGTAATTTCATTTGCTAAATAAAGTTGCTCTTCTCTTTTGCATATATTATGCCTGAGTCAGTACAGATTTTCTTTGGCTTTTCTGTGCAAATCTGTATTTACCTTATTCTTTTTGCAGACAGAAAACCATATGTTGATCACTTATTTTTATCTCGTATTTGTTATGGCATAAACATATTACCTTTGCTCTCTGTGGATAAGCACTTCACACATGAGCTTTCTGATGCTGTGTTTCAACTGCTTAAATTCCCTTTATACCCTACTTCAAGGCTTTAAAATCTACGTGTAAATTTATTTTCACACTTAACTGAAGATGTTAACTGATGCCTTCATCCTCTGTGTCATGATAAGCACGCTTTTGTCTCATACTAACCCTCACCCTTCCCAACAAGATGTACATTTTCTCTCCAGTGCACAAGGAAATGAAATAAATAAATTAATGTAGAATAGCAGCAACTCAAAACAGATGTTAAACACTATAATCAAAATAAATAAATGACCACAATATATTTGGACACCTGTTTAGATATGTAGTAGCAGTAGTAGATTCCCCAGTTTCCTTATTTTGGTGCTGTCAGGGTATCTTCTCCTCAAGGTGAATTGAAATGCTGTGATTTTCCTTTTCCTTTTCTTTCTTTTTCCTTTTCCTTTTTTTTTTTTCCTTTCCCTTTCCCTTTTCCCTTTCCTTTCCCTTTCCCTTTCCCTTTCCGTTTCTTCTTCTTCTTCTTCTTCTTCTTCTTCTCCTTTTTTTTTTTTTTTTTTTTTTTTTTTTCTCTTTGACTATATATGAATAAAGGGTACCTAGCAGAATGGCCACTGGGACACTTAGGTGCTGCTGGTATAAAAAGGAGATATAGAGGAAGAAATAGTATTGTTCGCAAAGTAATCCCAGAAAAGCAGATCCATCAAACTGCAAAAATTTAACTGCAAGGCCTCTCCTAGAAATAAGAAATATTATCTTCTAAAATTGAGAAGTCATTCATAGGCAGGAGTTTTAGTTTTATGATTTTTTCAAGTCATGGAACCAAGTCACATAACCCAGGTTATGATCAGAATTTTTCCTGAGATACAGCAGCTATATGCAGGTAGGCACAGATCATAAAATTCTGAGTTTAGTCTGGATTTATTGGATTTACTTATTGCAATTGTTCCAAAGCATGTAACAATCCCTATTCTCATTTTTAATAACTAGTTTCAGTCAGTCTGTAATGTTGTTAGTACAGCTCATTGATATCAACTCTCCTCTGCACCCTCTTCTGTTTTCAAAATTAATTAAGCTGGAGGCACATTAATTGGATGGAAGAGGCCATAGTTTTATTTATGCAGAAAACAATAAGAATATGAATCAAGAGCAATAACCCTAATGTTTTAGAATTGACCTTATGAAATGATACTTTGCCAAATGACAACATCTGTTCAGACAGAGAAAACTATACCAAGAGAGTGGAACAACATCCGCTCCTCACTTAAACATTGTGGAAATGTTGCTTGTTTCCTACTGACTGCAGCCCCATCAAGATCTCACTTTAGTACCCATCATCCACTCCATTGTACCATTAGTAGTGAGGTTTCCTTTTTACTGTGCATTTTTTCATCCACCAAAATTCTTAGTATCGTTAGTTGAATATAAATATATAAAATGTAATTATGTTATTATAATTATTCCCTTCTATATCCGACGATGTTTTAAAGCAAGGTAAACCTTCTGAATTCTATGCTGTTTATATAAATATATATTTATGTATGACACAGAGAATTTGCTTAAAACAGCTACAGATGGTTGATAGACCATGATATTTGCTGATAGGTGTGGAAAAGGTTGTTATAAGTTTGTTGTTGTTGTTGTTTGCTAGGTTCATTGTTTTGTTTTGTTTTGTTTTTTAGCTGTTTAAACAGGTGGCTGTTTCCCCTTGTGATACATAGATGTTATTCTGAGGATGCCTCCTTTGACACAAGGCTGGAGAAGGCTTGCCATCACACACTGTGTGGCACTGCATGACTGCATTTCCCCTCAATGGCTTGTTCATCTTGCCCTGTTGCAGGGTATGAGCCTCAAAATGGTTGAGACAGCATCTCATGGAGGGTGTGTGACAGTCACTGAAATACTGTCAGAAGCTCCCAATGGTCCTCAAGCTGCTTGGTCTCAGCACAACCTGAAGGGTTTGGGGAAGTCCTTGAGCTCTCTTTGATCTTTCCTTCTGAGACCAGGGAGAAGGTTGTAACTACTCCTAGGTTCACTGTTGACTTTTCAGATTTATTTTCACATGCAGCTTGTGTCTAGTCTCTCCCATTATCCTTCAAGATGATCAAGCTTTCTGTTTTGTAATTAAAACCCTTCAGACATTGTCTTTGACAGATGCTAACCCTTGGTGAATGCTTTTTCTCACGGCTTCTGAACACATTGCTGATTACTATTTAAAGTAATAATTCAAGGCCCTCCCTCCCCTAAGTTTATACATTCTTGTAGGTCCATGAGCTCCATTTATGTTTGGCATGACTACTTGTGATCTGTCTTTTGTGATTTTGTCTAGGTGAGGAGTTTTGCTATGCCTTTCCTCTCTCTTACTACACAGCCCTGTCTTTCTCTCCCCTTCAAAGCATGCCACCTTCCCAATGTACAAGCAGCCCTAATGACTAGCTTTCTAATCAGGACCAGACTCATCTTCAGTTTCTCCCATTCTGAAATGAAAATACTACTGATATCTACAGCATACACTGAAAAAAAAAAAAAAAAAAAAAAAAAAAAAAAAGATTTGACATTTTGGATCCTTCATTAGAAAAAAGGTATTTGAAAAAGCTATTGTCATGGTTACCAGGCTAAAACAAACCCTTCAGGACCCCTCCTTTGCAGAGTCTCACTGAGTGCACTCACTCAGGTGCATGACCTTTAACTTTCAGCATCAGTAATATGACTTAGACTAAGACCTGAGTTACTGTTGAGTACCAATATATTTAAGGTTTCCTTTCAAGGGCTTCCTTCTGGGAGCCTGTGGCAAAAGTTGATCAAAACAACTAATAGAGCTTTTTTCTAAATACAGCACGTTCTGTTTATTCTTCAAAAGTATGAAACATTTAGAATAAAGAGGGCTGTTTGCTGACACATCTGTAATATTTCAATCTTTTTTTCATGCTGCTATCAGCCTGGCTAGCTCCCAGTCTGGCAGATCCATCGCAAAGTGCTCATAGACTTTACTCTTCTCACAACCTTTCAGCCTACCAGCCTCTTCCTCTTTAGAAAAAGTAAAGGGCTTTGGATTGTGCCTGGATCACTGTGTATCCTCTAAGTTAGCCTTTAGACTAATAACATTGCATTGCAGCATATACTTTCTTGTTTGGTCCTTTTAATGACACAATATCTGGCCCCTGCTCTGGCTGGATCTGCTCAGATATTCTGCTACTGCCAGAAAGATACAAAGACTTTTTAAGATCAAAATCTTGGTTTTACTTGAGCAAAAGCTGAAATAGATTAAAAAAAAAAAAAAAAAAAAATCTTTTAAAATGTCTTTTAAAACAAGAAAAGTTGTGAGGAGTTAAGTCAGACAGAATACAATACTGTATCTGCAGTTAATGTTTTTTCCACTAGGCACAGAATAAAAAGTTTTTCAAACCTGGGTGAACAACTGAAACACCCATAAAGCCATCGGGTTCTAGAGCCAGTCTTCTTGATGCTTATTCAGTACTTGCAGGGTCACAGTCAGCAAGAGATACTAAGTGGAACCCAACTCAAAATGCATTACAGTATCTTGGGAAGGATTTCTTGTTACAATATGGGATTAAAAACTTTCAAGCAAGGGACAAAATTGATTTTCTGTCTTGATCAAATGAGATGAATGCTCTAAACACTAGGTGGGAAGAGAAAGAAACAGAATCTGTTCTTTCTTCCAAGTTTTATTAATCTACTTCCCATTTTCCCATTTTCTTTCAGAAGAAACTATTGAGTAATCTTAGGTCAACTGAACTATTTTTAAGGTGTTTTTTTGTTTGTTTGTTTTGTCAAGAAGGAAAATATTTTTTCTGTTACACCAAGGCTCCTATGCTGAATGTATGCATTTAACCAATTTATCTCCAAAATGTTCTTAAGTCATTCTTAAGTTGTATGAAATAGGTCACCTAACACTGACTTGTGTCAGCTACTTAAACTGTCTTTCAAATTTCTAATGGAGGTTTTCACAAACTCCTTTTAATTATTGTAGACTAAAAGCAATATACAGTTAGAACATAGTCATTAAAGATTCATAAAGTTAACACAGTCTCACAGATAATGTCAGCCTTGACAAAAAGATGCTACTTCATTAAAAAGTAACCCATGAACCCAAAGGTTATGTATTAATACATGAAATAGTTTTGTACAGAATTTTATAGTATATGAAGCCTTTGAATTTCTTGCTGTCTAATGCTAAGTATTAATGAAAAGAGAGCAAAATACCATTTAACAATATCTGTAATATTTTGAATTGCAATTAGACTTTTAACAAACTTTTCAAAAGTTTAACATTGTCTATGACTTAAGTTTACAAGTGACTTGTAGCAGTCACAGTCACATATGCACACTGACTCCCACTCACCATTTAGGATCACAATATATGGGAGAAAGATGTGTAAGAACTATTATTTATGAACAGGCAAAGCTTCATTTAAATGAATGAAACTACAATATTTAGAGCAGATAAACATCTGACATTCATATTTCAACTTCTTCAAGTTATTTGTGTTTTATCAACCATAACAACAACAAAGTTTTTCAAAGTACATCCTATTTTGTAAATAGATGCTTCTTCGTGTGCACAGATTCTGTAATTTAAAACAGTTTTTGCTAACAGAAGGAAAAACAAACAAACAAACAACAGAAAAAAACATTAACCCAACTTTAATCAACAAATCAACCAAAATTTTCTGGCTTAATACAAGTATAAGATGTTTGAGCCCAAAAGGAGAATTTTGGAACATTATAATAGTGGACATGGAGCTGTAAGGCTCCAGCTTAGTTGTCACTAACAATTGTTTTTGCTGTTGTGAAAACAGCAATAATAGTAATTTTCATTTATAAAGTGTAATTCATGGAGTCTCAGGAAGTTTTGCATTCCAAGCAAGTAAAAACAACAGAGAAAAGACATTGTTCAAGTTATGTTTTAAAAAGCCAAATCCCCAACCAGCTTTCCAAATCTAAATAAGAATTTCATTTCATTGTGAAAGCATACACTAAAAGATCAGACACCCACAGTCTTTAAATTATATTTAGGCCAAAACCATGAGTCAGAAGATTCTGACCTAAAAATGATACCAATAGGAAAAGGAAGAAAAGAAAAATAGAAGAATTAGGGAAAAGTGTTTCCAGAAGCCTCATAAATAAGGGCAAATACTTTTAAAACAATAATATATTCAAAAGAATGCAGAAATCACTAATGTATTTTTATATTTATGTGCATTTTCTTACATGTATAATTTTGAAGAAAAATCTTTAACTCAGCAAAATAAAATGACAGGTGAGAGTGAGAGAGAAAAAGAGATGATTTTGCTAGTTACTATTCCACAGGACAATAAAATATGAATAAAAACATTTGACTTGTGATCCCCAAACTATGATGATCTGGTCCTTGAGGAACAAAAGTGTTATATTAAGGTATATTAAGGAACAAAAGTGTATTCTTGCCTGTAATAGAAAAAGAGCATGGATTTCTTGTGCCTGTATTCAGATTCACTGAATGGATTAAATTTGTTCCTTGTTATGGGGAACAGAAAACAGCAGCTCCTCGCAGACAAGCACAGATCAGCTCTTAATCTTGAGAGGGCTACTCTATAGGAAAGTCCTCATCAAAACTCCAAAACCCTCTTCAGGGCTCTCAAAAGGGAAAGGGGGAGGCAGGTGGTATGAAAAGTAACTCTCTGTCAACATCTAACCAGTGTCCATGTGCTTTTTCCCAACAACAACAAATCACTGTCTGGGAACAACCCTCCTTTCTTCCTTCTGGATTTTGGTATGTCGTGTGACTACAGATGAAACATGGCATCCCAAGCAGGACACAAAAAATTGTGCTATGTCCAACTCCTAATCATTAATCTAGTTGTATGCCATAACCTGTAATTTTTTTTAGTAGTATCTGTAGTAAGAAGCTATAATCACAAGTATTTTACATCATGCCATCACTTTGTCTGAGTCACATCATTTGAACAAATGTTTTGTTTCTAAGTACCAAGTTCTATCACAAAATTTCTAATTATTCATCATTGACCCACACATTCATTAACACCAATGTTCTGGAGGAAGAGAGCTCCAATACTTCTTTTACTTGGTCTCTAAGAAAGTTCAGGAACATATAAACACCTTTTCAGCCACACAACAGATTTCTCTTTCTTACTGAGTATTGAAAATCAAGGGACATAACTTATTTTGAAGCCAAAAAATATTTTCATTTGATGATGAGACTTTCAACCATGCTCTCTACACTTTCCAAATCTTCATTGGACTAATGTAGATTTATCTGCTATTAAGATTTTTGAATAGGATATTTTTGTCTTTGGATGCATGAGAAAGAATAGACAAATGTCCTTTCTCAAAAATAAGCATTGAAATTATCTAACAGCTAATTTATTTTTCTTTTTATTATTATTATTTTTTATTTTTTTTAAGAAGAGATGCTATATTGCATAGGTAAACAAGGCAACAGAGAATATATCATGCAACCAAAGAGAAGACACCAGTGGAAGAGGTTATTACTTACTATGACACTTTAGATTAATTATATCTGTTCATAAAGAGAAACCATTATACTAGAAGGAACTTAAGATTGAATTGGAAATTGACATTTTCAAATACGACTAAAAAGTAGATCATCTGTTATGTTAATGAGGCATATATATATATCTTATAATTACATGAATCAAATAGGCAAAAAATAAAGCCTCCAGCTCCACTCAGTGTCAAAAAAACAACAACAACAAAAATCAATAAATTATCAATGATAATTACAAAGGGAAAAAACTTCATCATTAATGAAACAAGGGAATTAAATGAAATGCTAAAGCCAAATGCCAAGGTTAAGGTCAACATCAATTCACAGCTGTGCATTATACATTAAACTATGTTATATGTCTGTACTGCTTTATAGCATGCTACAGCAGTTTGTGGGTAATAAACATTCTATAATAATTCCAATAAACATGTCAACATTCAGTCACTCAGTTACCAGTATATCCTGCTACAGTAATTTATTTACCTCTCCCCATTTCTTTATCTTTCAGCAATAAGACCAGTGCTCAGCTGTTGTTGCTTGAAAAACTGTATACATCTATCCTTTTGCTTGTTTAAAGTTTCTGTAGAGAATCCTAGCATTTTTTGTCAATGTGCTAACTGAAATCACACTTCTATAGCTATCCTCTAGTTCTAGATGAGAAATAGTTCTATGTGTTCAGTGCTGGAAAGCCATTATTCCAGACATTTGCAATTTAAGTATTGCAGTGCTCTTATAGCTAAATTTATGAGGAAAATTTCTTATCTATGCGGGTGGTTAACATTAAAGCTACAGAGTTATATCAGCTGGGTGATGAATGTAGAAGTACTCATTGCCCTTTGAGTCTAGTAAGGCACACTGAGAAAAGGTCTATCCTTGAGTAAGATTCTATATGACAAATAGCATGCTCTAAGGAGATGAGCCTCACCAGGTGTTGCTGTACAACCTCCATGATGAAGAGCAAGGGATTCCTCCTGGTGTTACAGACCCTCTTTTGGGGCTCCTTGTCTGGGTTATCTTTAGCCATGTGGAAAGAGAGTCTGCAAATACACACAACATTAAGGTATAAAGTAGTTTTAAGGAGCTGTTAGGCCAAGCATTGTCACACACAGTTTCAGAATACAGTACCAAGATTCTACATCACAGAATATGACCAAACAGATGTTGAAAAGTTGGGAGGGGAGAAGGGTTGCCCTTTGCAGCTACCTGGGACTGATCCTGGACGTTGCTAAACTTTCTCTCCCATTAGCTAACAGCCCTGACAACTCAACCTATTTGTTAATGATCCTGTCTCAGCAGTCCTACTTATCTAACTTTTGCCTTTTTCTCTCTCTGCAGACTCTCTCATGGCTTTTTCTCTGCAGCCATAGTTAGGATAACACATCTGAGCCACATCAGGGTCTGGGTTCTACATCTTCAGTACACACTAATTCCTGAGAGTGGGGGGATTTTAGTAGGGATTTTAGAGAGAGATCCTTGAGAAAATCTGCATGCATAGTGCTGGCATGGAAGCTGCATATTTGGTAAACATCAGTGACAACAAAGTATATTCTTCAGTGCTATCTATTTGTACTTTGATCTATTGCCTACTCGTTTAAGTATATGTGGATATTCTGTTTTATTAACCAGCCCCATAATAACTCTATTCCTCACACACATATAGAAAGAACCAGTTGTAGCAACTGAGATCATGAACACAGCAAGAACAGATTGCACAGCATCTGCACTGTTTACTCTTAAAGTTATTTCTTCTTGTTAAATAAATGTTACCCTAAAATCTGTCACAATCTTCTGTGAAATATTACAAAACTGTGTACCTTCCTAACTCAAAAACATTTTTCCTTAATGTTTCCAGAGAGTAATGTTTACTCTCTTAACTTACTTACTTACTTTACTCTCTTACTTACTTAAATGTAAGTTTAAAGCTAAACTGATTATCCAATTAATAATGAAAAAGCAATCACTAATTGCTTCTAAAACAAGAAATTGTCATGCTTTAAGAAAAAAAAAAGAAGAAATAGTGCATATTTTTAAAAAAAGGAATAGAATCTCTGTTCATTAAAAAGTCAATTATGTTGCTGTCTCAAGCCACCTATTATACAAATTGTGCTTAAAGACAGTGAGAAATGCTAATCTCTAAAGATAGTCAGAAATGGTAAAACCATCACTGCACCACACTATTAATGGTGATTTTCATTTCTCAAAGTAACCCAGCAGTTGTTAATTTCTACATCTGCATCTTCATCTGAATAACGGGGAAAATGTCCACTGACCTTTTTCTGCAGTTCTCCACCTACAGTCATGGAATGGAAATTGCATGGTACTGCACTCTATTTCACAAGGTGGTCAAGGTTGTCTGCCAATGTGCAAATTCTAAACCATATTACAATATTACAAGTATCTATCTTAAGACATGAGAAATACTTTATATATATATATATACATATATATATAAGATTAAGATTTCTCAAACACTACAACAAAGCTCATGAGGTGAATTACATGGTTTTATGTCAGTGATGGCACCACTCCATGAAATGCTGAACTCATGTACAAAATGTTCTCCACATGCCTCATTGATATAGACCATTTGATTGCAAATGTGCTCTGTAGTATTAATCAGGAGGTTGTTAATTTTAATACCATCATGTGTTCTCACTAGGCATTTCAAGGAGGTAAGCAATATGGTACGGAACTTTTTACATAGATATGAAATAAATGTGCATTAGTCTTCTCCACACCCAGTGAATGATTGCAATAAATACACACAGGAGAACTTATCTAGTAATATCAGAGAAATCACAACAATTTTGCATATAGCCTCTGAGTTTCTGTTACACAATATCCTCAAAATAAAATTTGCACCAGTCCTCAAGCTTTCTGTTATGCTCAGATCAGTCTTTAAATAGAGTACAGAACAGCATGTTAGTAGCTCCAGGTTTTCCATGTAGCTTGATGTATCTTGATATGAGCCAGACAGAAAGAGACAGCAGATGTATAAAACAAGTAAAGACAAAAATTAAATAAAATACATATTTGGGGCACGGTATGAATTTTTTTTTTTTTTTTACTTGTAAAGAATAAGGTTATAAGAAAAAGGATATAAAAAGGTTGTAGCACAGAAACACAACAGAAAATTAAACGGAACTTTCCGCATTAACTTGCTATCACCATAACATATAATCTTACTCTTGTATTTATTAAAGTCTGCCTCAAATCTTGTTAAGCAGCTTGTCTCCACTTCACTCTTACCTAAACCTGTTTTGGAAAGTTACTGCATGGGAAGTAGGAATTTTGTTTCCTAATTTCCAACTAAAGTTATTTTTTGCAACATTTACATCGACTTTTTCTTGGTTTAAATTTCCTCCTTTGAACTTTAAAGAGTCTTCTCCACAGCTGGTGTGCTGTCCATGGGACATTCAGTCTTCACCTTCAAGCTTTCATTTTGCCAGATTAAATAAGCCAGCCTCTCTGTTTACTCTCACATTCTAGACTGCCAGTTCTCTGATTGTCTTATTACCCCACCTCTGTACCAAAATCAGCTGAAATTCCCTTTCACATGAATGTATTGGAACTCTATAGAGAATATTACGTGACGTTATTAAATGATGACGTAAATACTTCCCTATCACTAGCAAAAATATTTCTTTTTGCTGGTAGCTTCTTTCAGGATCACTCTTCCACTGGCTGCTGGCCATTTTGGCTCACTGGCCATTGCTGGCACTGCAAAGATCCTTCTTCAGCAACCACAATTGACTGCTCAGAAGCTGTTTCTAACATCAGTTCAGAGACAACACTCATTTATCTTGTCCAGCCACAGAGCTTGGTCAAATACCAAAGCTGTCACTCAGTGTCCTTTATCCCACAGTCTGGCAAATAACAAGCATAACATTGTGTAGCAGTGATTAAACAACACACAGGAGGTTTTAGCAGCTGGCAACCAGGGATTGAAAGTAATGACTACCCTTTATATCCATATGTTTTCCTTTTTGATACTATCTTCTCTCATACATCTAGCATGCATTTTAATAGGTATTTAGATTTGCCAAACATTAAACATGTTTTCAAGGTCAGATGCCAAATGTTTAAATCTTTGCCTGTTGTATTTGGCCATTTCCTGGACTGTACATCTTCCCTGCATGATATTACATCTGTCTTGTATAGATCCTCATTAGTCCTTCAATGAACCACAGATATCCTGCTCATTAATACATTATCAGCTGCACATCTACAACAGTTTTTAATGCTTTTCAGGCCCTTAGCCACACAACATAGTTCACATGTATGTTTGAGTACGTGTACATATCTGTACAAAAACATATATTCACTGAAATGAATAATACACTATGAAGTCTTCAACTGATGAACTGAAGATTATGGAACAAATTCAGATCTGTTCTTAAGTATTTAATTAAAAAAAAATAAAAATAAAAATGTCCATTTCATATTTTGCCAAATCTCAGAATCATTTATTATGTTCTGTCCAACGTCTTGGAATTGTACTACACAATGGGCATGTGGCTTCATGTAAATAACATCTTTTTTTTTTCTTCTATCTGTGCCAAGTTCCTCAGTGAAAAGTAGACCTTTGTAATCCAATCTTATTAATACAGTCCATTGTCTCCCCTTTACGCACTTTATTTTCTTCCCTACACTTACTGCATTAATCCTGTTTTTCCCATTTGGATTAGTTGTCTTCTATGTGGTACCATGTCAAAACCTTTGCTAAGTGGACATGAGAGAGAAAAAAAAGACTCTTATTGTCTTGAGAAATTAATTGTTCTCTCAGGGTCGGAGACTACTAGTTCTAATATGAGTTGTCTTTGATAAACTTATGTTTTTGTTGTTTCTTTGTTTGTTTTTGTACTTTGTTTTTACTTCTATGTATCATCATAGAACCTTTCATTACTCATTTCCAAAGTGTCTTTGAATTAAAAAAAAGTCTTAAACTGTCCACATTGCCATTCTTTTAGATCACTAACAACAGAACACCAATTTTACTTTTATACACATCTACCTAAAATTCCTATTTTATTCATATCTTACCTGCAATAAAGTCTTGCAATAAGGCCTTTCAGAAAGGTGCTTTCATCAGGTCTTTAGAATCCACATTACAATAACAGGTCTTGAACAATATTTCCCTTTTCATTCCCGATTTCCTCAGCGTATCCTCATTTTCCTTATTTCCCCTATCTTGATCATTACAACCCAAAGTGGAAATCATTAATTTATCTCATCCCACTCTCTTTATTCTTTAATAAAAGGTGTTCTTTCATGACAGCTTCAATCCTAAATATTTGTCAGGTAGAATCAACCCACCAAAAAAAGGTTCCTTTGTTCTATCAGTAGCCCCAGTAGTCATATATTCCTCAAAATACTAGTCCTTGGGTTTGTCACTCTCCAATCATCTTTGTCAGGACTTGGAAAAATGTGACTGAATAACACCTAAGTTGTCACTTTTTGAACATCTGCAGTCACTGGGCATATGCAAAGGTTCATAAAACAAAGATTCCTTCTCATCTGTGCTACACCAAAATATTTACTCCTGCATTTTTTTTTCCTCTTTGTATTCTCTTTAGATTATCAGTAATTAACAAAGTATCTCAAAATACATTGCTTTGTCTGTGTTCGATAGATGCCTATAGATCTTACATTGTAGAATCTGAACTGCATCACTTCTTTTCCCTCTTTTTCAATATCTGAAAATTACAAATATCTCTAGTTGAGTCTCTAGCCACTGAATCTTCTCTTCTGAAAGACTGGTCATGTAATATTTTCTATATAATTAACATTCAATCATTTTCATCAGATAATCATTTTACTTTCTTTATACCTCTAAAGTTCCTCTGCAAATTTATTAACACTGATTATTTTTAACTGAGTAATCTGCACTCTGCAGTGCCTCCATACTCCATTTAAAAACAAAACAAAACAAAACAAAACAAACAAACAAACACCATGGAAGTTAATTTATTGTATATCCTTGTTGCTGCTAGTGCTCAGGGCAAGTGTGCAATTTTTTTGCCTGTAGACAGACTCGTTAAAGAGGTTGTTTTTTTCTTTTTTTTTTCTGTGATTATTAGAATTTAATTCTTAATAAATTTCAATAGCGTTATGCTTAATATCGAGAGTAGTCTCCAAGCAACTACTCTAATGACATTAAAAACATAAAAATCTAGAAATTCCTTGTGTAATAAAGTAAGCATATGGTATAAGTATCAAAACCAAGTAAATGAAAGCAATGTATTTAATTATTTTAAATTAATTATTTTTAAACAAGAAATATTAACAAAAAACATTTATGTATAGCCTAAACAAATGGTAATTTATACCTTCTAGACCTAATCTGTTATGAATATTCATTATTTATGTTCTTGTAATGAAATACAAACCAAATTTCATATTTATTAATACAAAGTTAAGAAATAAGGCAATAGCACATTCAATGACAAATATTGTGGTAAAAATGCTGAAGAGGAGATTAAGTTTTCTGATTTGCTTTGGATTAAACTTTTCATTGCATTAAATAAGAGTCAGGAGACCCAGTGGAGGGCTCAGTTGTTGGCTGTTCGTTTTCAAATTCTTATCAGGGTGAGGCAAAGCTCAGGTCAGCCAGGAGTATGGAGATCTTTCTCTCAGCATAATGCTTTTGAAGAATTGCAGCCAGAAATCCCATAACAGTCCAGTCCCAGTGCATTCTACCTCTTACCAAGAGCTCTCACCTCTGGTATAACCTCGTGTCTACAAACAAAACACTGAGGATTCTGTGCCTACTTAATCTATTAGATTTACTTAAAAAATAAAGCAAGAAAATACAAACACAATCAAGTCTTTTTCCTTTGCAAGATTCTTTTGAGAAACATGTTTTCAGAAGGGGAAAATTTAGCACATTAGATTCAAGTAGATGTTCTTTACATCTAAGTAGCCAAAAATAGAAAATTCCATGGTTCCCTGCCTTCTACTTTCTATTCCACCTCTTCCGTAGTTCATTAACAAGTCTGCTGCAGGAAACGACAGGCATTTACTAGGAAATTTCTTTTCTAAGGTGATTTTCCCAGCTGGATTTCTCCCAGCACTATTAGATGGAGTTACCATCTAGCTTAGCATTTAAGTCATTGACTTATTGTTATTTTTTGACAGAATTTCTTAATAATTTTAGTTCAAACTGAAAATAAAAAGCAGGAGGAAAGGAGATATTAATGCATGATTTTTTCTTGTAATGAAAAAAGAGATTGTAATCAGAAGATGAATTAACAAACACAGTGCCTAAATAATTACAGAAACCAAATAAAAATACCTTTAAAAATGCAGAAGTAACCCAAGTCTGCTAAAACTTGGCTGTTAGGAATGAACCAGCGCATCTCAGGAAGTCAAGATTACTCCTTTTGCATATAAAATGACTCATGAAATGCAAGTATACAAAGATGGATTTTGTTACCAGCCTAATGTTATTGGAGAAAAAAGTAAAGACATTTAGTATAATGTGCCAGTTGAAGAGATAAAAATTATTGACAGCTTGAAAGATAGAATTGCATGTGACATGCATTTTTGTAACTAAATAGAAGATGTCAGAACACCCAAGTTTAATGATAATGTGAAAAACTGTGCAACTGCATCTGTGGTATGTATAAGATTACTTCTGCCAGGATAATATTTGAAATAAATTCTCTGATGACCAAGAATTACTGGTAAGATTCATTTACTGAGAGTAGTAAAGCTTTCTAGAGCACATGAAGCTGTCCTCAAGTTCCATTTATATTTAAATACAAAAAAATAAAAATAAAAATAAAAATAATAATAAAAAAGAATTACATGTGTAATTTTAAGTAAGCTCTGGTCTACCACAAAAGCAACATTATGCTTAACCAGCCAACAGACAGTTTGGATGTCTGAAAGGAAATAGAAAAAGAAATGGTGTTTTGAAAGTGTGGGAAAACAGAGTAAAGTAGGTGAACATCCAGGGAGGGGAGGGGAGGGGTGGGGAGGGGAGGAGAGGAGAGGAGAGGAAATTCATAATCTTTAATTAAATGTGAAAAGCTCAAAAAATGCAAAGTATCAATGAGAAACTTCAACAGAGAACATATATTTATGTGGAAGCACACACTAATGCTAGCTGAGAACAGTAACAATTTTAGCTTCAACAGCTCATCCAGGTACAGATCAAATGTTTATAAGAGGGAAAAATATCAGTGGGCAATTAGAGGCTGATGTGTAATATCCATAGTCAGTGTAATAACTTAAGGGCATACAAACAGTTACAACTCTGAAAACTTCATATCTGTCACAAGAAGGTTGCTTGGACACAGAGGGGAGAGGCTACACAGAGGGGAAGGGATAGGATTTACAATCACATATCACACTTCTGTTTCACACTGAACACTCAGAAATACCCCAGGGCTTGACCCCAAAATGTCCACATCTCATTTATTAATCAAATTAATAATAACATAGTAAGCATAGTAAGCAGGAAATAAAATAACAACAGTGAAACAAATTGTACATTAGGGATAATATCCTACAGGAAAAGCTGATGCTGCATGAAATCACAGTGTAATGAAACCACGATATTACAAGATGATTTAATAAGCTAAACTGGATCACATTTAATTTTTCAGTGCACAGGCACTGGAAGATAAATTCAGCACCAGCAATGAAAATCAGAGATTCTGTGTAAAGAACTATCAAATATATATATATATATATACAAAAAAAAAGTAGGGGATATGGATCTTTGGTACTTTAAATGCAGGTTTCTGAGTCTATGTCAAAGAATGACACTCCGCATACCACATTTGAAAGATAATGGGGCAGGAAAGATGTATTAAATCTAGTCAGATACAGCACCACAGCTACAGAGATTTAATATCCTACTTATGTTTCTATATTAGAATATCAAATTGCATTTGTGGAGATAAATAGCAATTAAAGGTAGATGGGTAATCAAGAATGAGGTTATATTACTTCAGGTAAAGGACCACACATACCCAATATTGGGTCATTTGTGTTGATAAAACTATAATTTCATGTGTATGTATGAAGTCTTATATCTGAAGGACAGATCCATCCATCTGGGTTTCTGAAATGATTAAATTTTCTCCTGTATTATCTTTTTAGCATTACTGTAGCAAAAACTCTTAGCACCCTTGTTGTTAACATTATGAGAAGTTTGGATGCCATGCAACTCTTTCTACTTATAAAAGGTGTAGACATTTTGTTTATCTATTTGATTAATTTTGTCATAATCAGGTTTTTAGTGAGGGCAGGGACAGAACTGCTGAAACCTATGGGAGTTAATTTCCTCTTTCTCTGTAGTTTGCTGTCTTCCAATCTTCCTACTCCATGTGATGTAATCTGAGCATACATATATTTGTTTTCATTTTAAAATATATATATATAATATATATATATATATTTTAAAGACAGGTGGGGAGAGGAAGGGACATTTTAAAAAATTCTTCATTTGAAAACATACACATAATTCATCTTTTTCAAATGAGAGTTAATTTGAAGTGGCTTTGTAACAAACATTCATAACTTCTCTTTACTATATTTTTGACCAACTCTGACTCTTCTCTGATAAATATGTATTTTTATGTTCTTTACATTTATTGCGGAGAGAAGGTAAGTAGGTATTATTTTTATCCTTTCCATTCCTCTGTTAAATAAATACAGCATACAAACATAAGTAAGCTTTTAGTTTGTTTTTCATTCTCCTTGTATATGTATATATACCATCAAACAAAAAAATGCCCTCCACTTACCTCCACAAAAACCATGATTTTATGTTTTATGAAAAAAGATACATTTACTGTATTCACATAGCATTCTGTTTTAAATGATGGAATACTGATGCAAAATCATGAAAGAAAAGTTAGAGCAAATTCTCCCTACATAGCAAAAAAGAACCAGCCAAAATATTTCTATACTTAACATGTTGCCAATATTCACCATAATAACAGTAAAAAGTCTGACACATGTGACATATAAGCAATACAAGAATAATAATGATAATTATGATAATAATATGATGATGATGATATAATAGTAATAATGTTTTCTACATATGTATATAATTCTCCTAGTTATTTTTCTGCTCAGGATCTTTTGAAAAACTGTTCTGTGAGGACACAATGCCAGTTTGATAATTACATAACCATACAGGTGAAATGTTAACTGCTGAAATATCCATTCAACTCTTTCCTCTTTTTTCCTTTTTTTTTTTTTTTTTTTTTTTTAAGGATTACTTCTAGGCATACTGGCATACTTTATGTGCTTTATTCTCTGAATATGCTGCAGCAATAAGGCAGAAATTTGGAGGGATAAGATCAGCACATACTGCTTCCCCTTGGCTTACAAACATTGCAGCATTTGGTTTCTGACTTCAATGAAAGGTAGAAAGTTTCCCATAAAACCCTAGGGACTCCTTTTCTAAGAAAAGTTTATTTGGTAAGAAGAAGATAAAAGGGATAACTCTTATAGCACAGCCGAAGATTTTGAAAAGGCCTGTATAGAAATGCCTACCGTCCTGTATTATTAATATGTAAAAAATAACACATTAGAAAGCACTTAAATTTTGGCATCTTTCACCTATATTATTAGCAGATCTTAGATGTGTGATGAGGGAGTTCCTTTTTAATCATAATTGCAATTTATGAGCTGTAAATACTGCTGTACATATAATGCCACAACTTCTTTCCTACTGCCCCCTCCCCCCCCAATACACTTCTTAAAATTTATGTAATTCAAAGTTGCTCTCCACAGTCAAATGCAATCATTCTGTAGAGGATGTATGAACTACCTGTGCAACCTGCTCTACCTGTGCAACCTCCTACAGGGAACCTGCTTTGGCAGAGGGGTTGGACCCAATGATCTCTTGTGGTCCCTTTCACCCCTACAATTCTGTGATTCTGTGAATATAGGAGAGGACAAGCAAGGTACGTCATGCACTGTTTCCATAGATAGGGAGTAGACTTTATTGTGCTAACATGCATGTGAGGCACCCACCTCACACAGTGGCACACTTATGACTGCTCTGAGAAAAACTAATGTGTGGTATCTGCAGTTGAGAATAAAACAGAGTAACTCTGAGCTGTTGAAGCCATTTTTGTCACTGAAACTATCCTTAGCAAGCAGTGGAATAGTCATACTGTAAATGAATACACCTTCCTTTTTGCTGCAATAAGATGGACATTTCACTTAGATAAAGATCTGGCAACATAGATTGATATAACTATCTATCTGCAACATAGATTGATATAAATATCTATTTGCTCCTCTCATTTGCTTTTGTAGATTTTACTCCACATGATTAAGAAATTATTGGAACATATTCTACCCATCATGATACATATCTCCTCTTAAAGCATTTTACATAGATATTATTTCCCCTTTTTTTTTTTTTTTAAGGACAAGATACACTTCATTCTCTCAGAAGCAGGTCTTGAAATCACTAAAGGGAACTGTTTCACAAGCGTTACCATATTCTTCACAGCTGACAGTAATTTCAGAAGAACGCCTCCAGCTCTTTAACTGTTTCATTTATAGCTACAGCAAATGTCAATAAAATTAATATGAATGGCAGATCATTTTTTTTTTAAGCATTTAAAATTTTAGCAAAGAACAGTGCTCACAGGAGTGCCTCACTGGAATTTTTATTCACATAAAGTTATGTTGTGCTATATTCTATTCTGTGCTATACAAGGACACTATTGCCTGAGATTAGGTCCCACCTTGGCTGCTGGTTCAGCCTAGTCATCCAGGCCCTTGCACATACTTTAAAAAACTTATCTTTGTGTTTTGATGCCAAGCTCAAGAGGTGCTCTGAGCTAACAGAGAAAGGAGATGAGCAAATAAATGACTCTTTTGAAATTAATAATTTCTGTCACAGAATGACTATTTTTGTAGGTTATGTAGTGTATCCCAGTTATCTATGTGCTGTTCCATAAGGACTTTAATGGAACATCAGGTGAAAGATGTTCTTCTTAAAATAGACTTAAGAATTTAGGGCCTTGAGGCTATGTTTTCTTTCTGTCTTTATAGTGCTACTTAACTGTCTGGGCTAGAAACTTATTGTAAAAAAAATGAGAAGTTTGAAGAATCAGCCAACATGATGGAACCTATCAACAGCACCAACTAGAACACAGAAGGCAGCAGTGGCTTGGGGTAGTTATATGCATACCAAATGTTGTTTCATCTTCTGAAAATGATATTTGATATCAGATATTTTTTCTCTGAAATTTCATGAAATGGTGTTATCCTAGAATAGACAAGCACAAGCTAATAGGATACTGGTGTTATCACTCCCATTCAACAATTTTTGGAATAGTGATTTGCATCCCCTATCAGACAGATCCAAATCATCTTTACTTATGTGTTTCATCCTTATCATGAAGAGGCAATTAAAAAATAAAACCAAAGATAAATATAAAATGTTAACACTATAAGAAATGTTCTTTATTGTATGACTGTATTCCAATGAGAAGAATTATTCATATTCCGATGAGAAAGAATAACTTAACTCATAGTTTGAGGATTAATATCTTTCCTTAAGGTATTCAAGGAACTACATGTATTCCAGACATAACCAACCCAACATCAAGAACTTCACTGTAATCATTCTTTACTATGCAGAGTCTTACAGTCTGTCTGTCTCAGGCACCCACCACTTACAGTAGAATATTTATATCTTTATCAGTGAAGCCAATGAGATGTACAGTCTAGATGCCAGATTTCAAAATATGTCTCTTGCCATCTAATAAGAAAGGTAATGCTTTTTCTCCCTTTGCAATGCAAGCAAAATTGTTTAAAAGAGAGCTCTAAAACTAAGCACCTTAAAGCAGCCCTTGAAGACTATAAAGCCCATACGATGAATGTTTATTTCCAGTGCTATTAATGATGAAGATTCTTGGCTGGAATGACAAGTGGGCTTGGCCTATCTATCACTAAAATGTCAGAAGCTTTGAGGGCAAGCTTTTAGCAGAAAGGACAGGAGTTTCTGAAGACCTTCCCTCATTAGTTCCCTCTTTTGTGCAAGGTCAAATATCGTCATGCACACCTCTTCTCTGTTCTGATTTAATCAAAGTAAGAGTTTACACCAATATGTACTTTAAATTAAGCTTACATGCAAGTGTAACAGATAGTAGAGCAAGCAGTAGCAGAATTCATATTCTACAAAGGCCTATCTGATTGGGATTCTATAGCTGATTCCAGAAATTGTTTAAATCTGCACTGCTCATTTAAGATATGGAGTATTTCCATTATCTGACAGTGTGGTTTACCAGTTCTAAGAAATTTGTTATCTGAACGACATTATAGCGTTTAAGAAAAAAATAGCAATAAGAAATAAGTATACTGTATACCCTCACCATGTTGTACTAAAAATGAAAGCATTGACTCATCATTTTGTTAATTACTGTTGTAATCTCATGTTAACTGAATCAGTTTTGGGAATCGTTGAGAAAGAAACAAATAGAAGTTCATAGCAATTTACAGAAGTAACAGTGAGAGTTCCTGTACAAAAAAAAAAAAAAAAAAAAAAAAAAAAAAAAAAAAAAAAAGTTATCAGATCTATTATTGAGAGTTTCTTTTTGGTAAGAAAACTACAGGAAGTATACAAATGTTATTTCTTTACATTTAGGCATATGGATTTAGTGGAATTTAGTGGTATGTTATAAAGTTATAAAATAAATATTTTGAATAACATTGGAGACAGTGCATTCCAGGTGTCAACTCTTATGCAGATATGATTAAATATAACAGTAAACTTCAGTAGAGTGACAGATGTTCTTAGTGGTGGTGGCTCTTCTTAAGCATGTAAAAAATGAATAAAGGCAAAAATGTGAGTCCATTCAAAAGGATGACGATGTTCTAGATTTTAATTTCAATAGAGTAGAATGGGCTTCACTATGGTTTTTGTAATAGTTTCAGTGTTTCGTTTTGTCTTTCATAGATAGCATTATTTCTTGAATTGTGATTTTCTTACATGTTGACACTAGAAAACTGTTGTCTTTGTTGGTTCATATACATAGAAAGAAAGAAAGAAAATAGCTTCACTTTTATTCCACGGCAGGAAAGAGAAGACTACTGAATTGCAGAATCTTGTGTATGACTTTTTCATCTGTAGAGACAATTTACAGGATGGATTTTACATCTTCTCTGTGGTGTAGCCTCTACCAAAGTAAAATCTGCGGTTTCCTTGGAAACAAAATTTCATGCCATTTATGACTTTGAAGTTAAAAAAGATTCTTATTCTTTTCTTAGTCATGCTGCATTCTGGCTCTGAAGTCAAACATGACTCTTTGATATAACGTGAAAGATCCAAATGCAACAGAAAACAGATAATGAAAATGAAAACGATAGTCAACTTTTGTTAAGAATCTGAATTAACAGAAGATTAATGAAATTGCTGCATTTAAATATATATATATATGCCACATTTTCTGCACCTTGAATTCAATAATCAATGGACAAGTGATATAGACTAGAAAACAAACACAAATTAAGAAAACTCGTGAATTTGAGCAAATCAAATTATTTTTCACCAAAAAAATAAAAAATGTTTTTAACAAAAAGTTACCACTTAGAAGAGATTGAATGGTTGAAAATTCTCAGAAACCTCAAAATGGCTTATTCTAGCAATTTTGAAACCTTTATGATGAAAGTAAATGAAAGTAAAGTCTAATTACCTAAGACCAATAGAATTGAAACCTCATATAATATCATTGGAACATCTGTCAATTCCTTCCTCATGCTTGAAGACACTGGATGCATCTTTCTAATCTGTAGGGTACTATGTAACATATTCATGTAGATGTCTTTCATCTGCTTCCACCAAAGTCTTACATGGAATACTTACATATTGAAAATTGATCATGAATAGAAATAACAGAGTTCTAACCTTAGCTTCAATACTGGAACTGAAATCAAAGGAAAAAAAAAAAAAAAAAAAAAAAAAAAAAAAGAATTATTTCATTTCATTTCATTCTCTCTCAACATATGCAAGAGTACTATGATTGGGAACTTAACTGGTAAGTAAAGTTCATCTAAGAAGAGCTCTACAACTACTAATATGAAGAATAGAAGGATGCAATACATCTTCCTTGGAAATTGAGTGACATCCTGTACATTTCATCATTTCTTGACATGGTTTTCTTGAAAATATATTTTTTTTCTATATTGAATTAAATACCCTTTTTTATTTTTTATTTTTTTGACCAAAAATAAGTTTGTTTGTTTGTTTGTTTCTTCCTGGCCAGTGCATATGTGTTTATCTTTTCCCTTCAATCTTCCCCCAGAAAATACTATTCATGCATCTCCTCAGTCTGTACTTCAGCTTCTCATCTTTAAGAAGTGGTTAAAAATTCTTCCTTTCTTCCGCTATTTGTCTGTATATTTTATTCAGACCATGATCTTCCAAGAGTGGAAACTATTTTTCATTTAATTAGAGGAATGTATAGCACTCTGGTCTCAGAGAGGGTAACTAGACCCTTTTGTAAGATAAAAATTGAAATCCACTATCTAATTGCATCAGATTCACATAGAAATTTCACTGGGACAGATGATAATTCACACAGCAACACATTGAAACATACTGACTGCATTGACATTGTGAAGAGGTTGGTATGAAGTATTCATGTATGGTTCTATCTGTTTTCAGTTTTTCTTCCAAATTATCAAAACTAGGGTGGGGCACGCATCTAAGAAGATAACACTGTAGAAACTATTCCAGAGGAATAGTAGAGTATCACTCCCTTAGAGGGGACTGATACAGCCAGGAAAATAGTTTTGGAATTATGAATAATAAGGACAGAATCTAATTTTTTTTTTTTTCTAATTACCTGCTCTCTTCTATATTTAATCCATAAGAATGCTCAGTCACAGGGGCTCTCCCTTTCTGCTTTTTTTTTTTTTTTTTTTTTTCTTCATTTTGCAGTATTGCTGTTGGCTGTTGTTTCTGTTAATTATTTAACTGCTACTTTTATTAAAGATTTACATTAAAATCAGCAATCATGGTGTATACCAGTGCAGACAAGATCAGCAAAACCTTAAAATACATATCTTCTCAGACCAGACAGGGCTTGGACAGAGACAATTGACAGCAATTAATTTGTTATTTAGAGTTTTTTTTTGAAGTGCTCTATATCCATTTTCTAAAAATTTCTGAAAGTGCATAGGACTCTTGAAAAGAAGCATATGTTTAGAGACATTAATGATATATATGTCACTATTGTCTTGAAAAATTGTGCACTTATAGTTTATGTGGACTTATATTTTAATCTATTTTAAATTAATCTTAAAGCATGAACTCTTGACTCAACTTTATGAATTATTTTGTAGTAGTGAATGTGAATACACATTATCATTATCTAACAACCCAGCACATCAGGTTCTGATGTTCAAGTTCCTGTGACATTAGTGGGTAGAGAATTTAATCAAGAGACTATGTATGTGGATGCAATCAAGTATGGGTGTACATATCCAGATTCACTCCTTGTGAATACATACCATTAAGCTGCAGTCCTTTTTCTTAAAGGCAAATATGTTACAGCTGGACCCGTTGATGTCATAAATGAGCAAAACCAGCTTCTAATAGAAGATAGGAATAAGTAAATGGCAACGATCGAACTACATGAACAAAGATGCAAAGGTATGAGTATGTTTCTTAAAAGACTAAGCAAAAACATATAACCATGACAAAATAATTACTATGTATGGAAATATTTACTTTGCTTAAATATCCATATTTTAATATTACAAGGGTGGAAACATTCCAGTGTCATACCAGAGTCATGCAAACGGATGAAAATTAAAATTCAAAATAAGAAACTGCAATTTTGTCTATGCATGAAAGGGTAAAATGATACAAAGAACTTACTGACCAAACACCTAGCATGTACCGTTAAAGATTCTAAACAAGATTAATTTCAAATCTCCAGTCATTTATTATCTTTATAAAAACCTTCAGCCTCAGAAGCTCAGCTGGAAATCATGTGGATCAAACAGGCAGCTCACTTCTTCTGACAGTCCTTCATTTCCTTTAGAATGAGAAAAACTGTCACAGTTTTACACAGCCCATACACATTATCTCTGCCTTAATACTTATGTATTATATCTTAATGTAATATACCCAGAACAAACATCTTTTTATAAGGTTGCACAAGATACCCACCTCTTAAACCACCTGGAGAACCACTTGAAATATTATAAAGATCTCCTATTAATGTTTATTTTTCATTCCTGTACCCCAAGATACACCCTATGGACTTAAGATTAAGCCTTCGGGACCTTCCCTGATTATTCTCCTTCCTACTTCCACCAACCTTCCTCATTCTGCATATCATTCTTTGCTATTTCAGTCATGCCCACTGACAGCTTCATGTAGCTTCTGTCCAAACATTCTTAATTGCTGCTAGGGGCAAAGGTGGAGATATTAATAAGGATATAATTGAGAAAAGTAGACACTAGTCAAATAAAATGTAGAAAACAAAAGCTTTAAGGGGGGAATTAAAACATAGTATTTTAATATATTTAATTGCTACCATTTAGACAAAGAGAATGCTGACATAGAACTAATTTGAAAGTATAGTTTGCCAAGAAAAAAGGAAATGAAATGGAATGTAGTTGAAACAGCACAAAGAGAAACTAATATACACTGATCAGACTTTCCCAGTGGATGAGTAAAATAATTTGTTTTATTGCATCTACAGTCCTTCACAGCAATGTTATGAATCATGTGGTTTATATCTAATAGAGATTCCTAAATAATACATCTGCATTTCTAGAGAATCAGAGACCTTTCCTGGTTGTCACTATCAGATACCTCTTCCTCTCCTCTTATTTTTCATTGCCAATTTCTAAAAGGGCTTGTACACATTTTATAGAGGCTATTACTACCAGGCAAGGAAAAATGAATGCTTTTCCTCCTGATATGTCAAGGTTTCCCAATATTATAAAGTTGCATTTATCCCTTTCCTAAAGTGTATTGGATTTTATAACCATTCATTAGTTGATACCTTTCTGGGATTTTATGCAGACTGAACTTTTCTCCCTTCTCCACCTAAAAGAAAAAAAAAAGAAAAAAAAAAAGAAAAAAAGAAAAAAGAAAAAGAAAAAAAGAGAGAGAGAGATTAACCATTGTTAATGGTTAATCAACATTTGTGTTTTATATCCTTATATCTTTATTTGATTATTTATGTCTTTATATCTTTTTATCATTTGTGCTTTATATCTTTATATCTGCATTTTATACCTTCCTGTACACTGGCTGATCTATCTGTTCTGAATATCTAAGTTAAATGAATGTAGTTCACTGCTAACCCTTCACTGAGAGCAGGAGAGCAGAACAAACAGTTGATAAATCATTTTGGATGGAAACATTTTTGACTGAAACCCCCAAATTCTATATAATTCAATGCAAAATGGAATAAATAAATAAATAAATCACAAACTGGAGTGTTTTTTTTTTTTTTTTTTTTTTTTCTATTTTCTTTCTTTCTCCAGGCAGCAGGTCATGATATAAGCAGAAAAGGATAGATTATTTAACTGTTCTTGGATGAGAATGACCTGTATAGTTCACAGTTTAGGCATGTTTAGTGTAATCTCATCTACAAAACAAGTGTGTATATGGATTATTTGCCACATTTGCCTGTATCTTTAGGCAAGTACAGAATTGCTAGGTGATAGACTGATTTCTGTATCAGCTTAAAACCCACAGCAACAATAATGCAGATTGTTTTGGACTGTGAAATCACAGTGGGAGACAAGGTTAATTAAACGAACTCTAGAGAAAAAGCACTAGTAAATCAGAATATCTATGACACATTTGACAAGACATAGAATGGCCAAATCCAACATCTGATCAAGGAGATAATTGTATGATCTTTGCATGCACTTTGGACACCTGAAGCTGACTCCCAGCAAGTCAAATCTCAAGTGTACAAATCTTTTTAAATATTATTACAGGCACTATGCAGAACATGATGATGATAAGTAAGACTTCCTACATTGGTGCAACATGATTCACTAATGTTAACAGCTTATTCCAAATCTAGAAAACATCTACCCAAAACAGGAAGAAAGGAAATATTCCATCCACAGAATGAGACAGATATCTGTCCAAGACATAGGAATTCAAAGGGTGGACACTGAGCACCACTACAGAGATGCAGCATCAGCTGGTCCAAGGTTGTAGGCTCAGGCAGTACTAGGAACACATTAGTCTGCCTCTGCAAACTTACCCATATTAGGAGGCCAGAAATAAGGAAATCATTGACAGCCTTTCCAGTTATGATTACACATGACACTGTTATTAAAGAGCATTACTTCAGAGCTTGCCCTTGTTTCAAGGTAGTTGCATTCATAACTATAAATAAAGCAAGGCCAAAGTATGAGCCACTAGCCATTCACTCTATTTAGCTGTTACCATACTTCCTGGCTCCAAAACAACAACTTTTAATAGAAATTATGGGCAAAACGCCAGGCTTATTTCTTTTTAGACTACAGAATCTTCAGTACTATCCCAGCAGACTTTCCAGCCTCAAGTCTCCCATATAGCCCCAGACTACACCCCAGAAAATGCTCCAGGGCGAGCAAAGTTCACTCTGTGGTACTGCTACACAGCTTCCACATTCATGTTAGACACTCTGAACTGCAAATATCCACCCCATAATCAAAGTACGAGTCTCCCTTTCAGACACATGGGCACAATGTGCGGCCTGTGAAAGGACAGGGAAAAATTCAGTATACCATTAATTCAGATGTTTGAAACCTCTTACATCTGGTAATGATCTGTGGCCCTGTTGTGTTTAAAAGGGCTAATTTAGTTTATAAGTGTCAAGGTTAGCTCCAGCAGTGGTCCGGGTTGCAGCAGATTGGGAAACAGGGATATGGAAGTACAAACCCCTAACAAAATAGAAACCAAACTACCAAACAAAGTGCAGCACTACAACACAATATAAAAAATAATATAAAATAAAATAAAATAAAATAAACATTTACAACAATAGGAACCAGAAGTTTTAATGAATATATAAGCAGGTAAATATAAATAGATATTAAAATAAAAATGAGAGGCAGGTAAAATTCTACATAATAAGAATTTGAATTAATTTAAATTTAAATTAAAGTGGGAGACAATGAAAAAATAAATATTTTTTCTAAATGCTAATAATAATGAAGTAGAAGAAGATATTATGTTACGGAATTATATTATTGAAGTACTAATCCATCTTTTGAAAAATGTTATTCTCCTGCAAGTTTGGGAAGAATGTATTCTTTCATTCAGTTTTCAGCTTGTTCAGTTCAATAACAACTACATTCAAAGCTGGAAAATCAAATTAGATCAGGAAAAAAAAAAAAAAAAAAAAAAAGGAAGGAAAATGCTTTTTTTTCACTGTTTCAATCTGAAAATATAATAAGGTACATGGTAGTGAAATCTCAGAGAGTTCTAAAACCTTGAAGGAACTGGCAGTGACATTGTTTTAAATTATTTGAATCAATTTATTATTTTTTATGTGTCTGTGGTCAAAATATATTATGATGTGGTGTTGGGAATCTATTCCTGTCAGATGTTATCTTTCTTGTGATTTTTCACTGGATGAATCAATGGTATTCTGAAGTACTTCAGGGCCTCCTGAACTTATGTTCACGCTGTGACTGAGGTTTTGTGGGTCTGATTTTACACTTGAATGGCAACTCTTTGGATGCATCTCTGATGAAAAAGTGTATAGGAAGTAGCAGCAGGGCATTCCCAGCCAAAAAGGGCTGTTAGATTGTCTCTTTCTTGGCCTCTAACCAGCACCGGCAAGCTGTGAGTGTTATTCTATCAGGTAACAATTACTTACTTTTATCACCTGAAACCCATGATGCCTTTTTTCTATCTCATCTCTTTTGCAAGATGGAAAATTGGAGATGAGAAGCAGTAGTTGCCTCAGGGTTAGAAAAGAAATCACTCCAGCACTACTATCGTAGCTTCTGAGAGCTCTTAGTTCATCTGATAGGCTAAAGCAGCAGGAGGACAGGTAGTACTATTCTTATTAAGTACTTCAGAGTCACAAAACTGAAGGAAATCCCATCCTTCCCAAGGTCTGCAAAGTCAGAAAGATTATCAGGAATTTTGCAGCTGGAGTCCTGGAAAGGAAAAGAAGGAGCGGATTTAATTCTATATGAGGCAGGCAGTTTCTTTGATGATAAATCATAAATGCCACTTTTTCACCACTTTAAATGGAAAAGCTAGTGATAATAATCCTATTGGAATGAGAGTTTTTCCAAGTGTTTCAATAACATATTTTACCCTTCTGGAGCTACCACAGTAATGTGGTACTGTGTAATGTATATGGTGTGTAATGTATATGGTGTGTAGTTTCTAGCTGTACTTGGCTTTCTTAGTCCTGGAATGGGTGTTATGGTGAGAAAGAACTCTCATGGAGAGCAGAATGGGGCAAAAGATTTCACCTAGACTGCACATGGCAGAGATTAGAAAATGCGATTTTGTCCCATCCTCATTGACCAATTTCATAATGCTATTCTGTGGAATGATAAGATTCTTCATATATGCCCCAATATCTGCTCTAGTTACTATCTCTGCTTGTGCAGATGTAGAATGCCTGTTACTGATATTCTTACAGAAGTTCATCACATAAAATGCAGAATTAGATCTCATTTTTCCTGCTTCACATAATTGTGAGGCTGTTTGTCCCGCAGGTTTGCAGAGTATGAGAGCTGGAATGACCAGCTCTTAGTCACCTTTGTTAGCACTACTTGTATCTTTGAAGCATGACTCCTCCTGATTAATATTTCTTTTTCCAGTATTATTTTAGAGTACTCTTTAATATCTTTTAGTAATAAGGTTCCTAGATACCAGTTGTCTAAAAATACATATGATGGCCTAATAGACTCATTAGGCACAAAGAATGAAATAACTGTGAAAGAACTAAAACACAGAGTAAAGGATTTGGAAAGTGCTAAAACAAATCATCTTCCAGAAACTGCAGCTTGATATTAAAAAAAAAAAAAAAAAAAAAAAAAAAAAAAAAAGTGGAAAACTCCAGAAAGCACATGGAAAAATGAAGAAAACTTATTAAAAGAACAAAATTATGTTAAATAATGAAGAACTCATGTAAGTACAGAGATGTGTGAAAGTGGTAAAAAATGAAGCAGCTGGATGTACATTTTAAATGCAGTATGGAGAGACTAAAAAAATACCAACTGCAATTTTATAGCTCTTTCTTCTTCAGCAACATTTAACTCTTTACTGAAATACAGGCCAGCATTGGTTGTTTTCTGGGATTTCTGCATTCCTACTTTTGAAATGATGACGCTTATATATCTTAAATTCCTAAAAGATAAAATACCATGTAATCTTTTTCTCAATAATAAATTAACAGCAAGAAACAAACAAACAAAACATATGCACAGCATTTAGATTTTTTTCGATCTTCTTTAAAGAGGAAGTGCATGTTAGATTCTTCACTCATGTGGCTTTTTCCATCTTTGGTAACTCATTGCTCTTTGTGTTAAACATAAGCTTCCACCAGAACACGAAATGTCTGTACTACAGACTACGCACAAAGGCACACACACACATATACACAGTCTTTTATACCTTATTGAAAACTGTTTTGCTAGCCTCCATACCATGATCATAACATGAGTTGACAGCAAATGACCTCTGATCTCTGCAACTGGTGGAACACATCTTTACTCAACAGCTAGTGAAACAGAAATCTAAGCTTGTGGTATAAGTTCACAAACCCATCCCCGTTAGCTGTCAAATCTCTAAATGTTGTTTTGCTCATTTGTTTGTTCTACCTAGTGTTCTTTAACAATACATTTCTTTCTTCTTAACTGAAAAACCTCATCTGGTATGTTTTCATTGTTCCAACTCCATGTGCAAACTCCAGAAAAGTCCCTGTCCACTTCCTACTCTTTCTTTTCCTCTGGGTTGTACAAAGTCAAAAACTGCAATGTAAAAGACATGAACTGAAATGTTATGGTTTAGCTGAGAGGAAAGAGAATGAGGAAGATAAATATATTATTTTATCTTCTACTCAGGGTTGTCCAAGGACAGCAAGAAAAGAAAGCATTTCCTTGGTGGAATAAATTCCTTGGTGGAATAAAATTTTGTGTAGAATCACTGAAAATACAAGTCATCTGCTGATGATAAAAAGCATTTAGACAACTTTGCAGCAACTATCTATAATTCCAACTTTAAAATTCCAGCAGATAGCAGAGGACAAGGAGAATTCAGAATTTCATCAAATATGAAAAATATACTTAGCAAAGACAAAAAAAAAAAAAAAAAAAAAAAAAAAAAAAAAGTCAAGTGTAATTGTATCTATTTACATTGGTAAGACTAGACTGTATCTCTAGACCCCTTTATATAATAAACTTACTGAGACTCTTGAATTTTCTAAAACATTTGAGGACAGATTGTAAAGAAGTATTTCTGTAAATCAGGATACATTTGTAAGCTAACATGGGAAGCTCAGCTCTGCTGGTAGCAGTTTTAAATCATTACTTCTTTAACTGCACAGCTATAGATTGCCTTCTACAAGGCAGTACATGTTTCAAGATTCTCCATAAAAATTCAAGTTAGGTATGTGCTGAGAAAGTTTCTCCTAGTGGGACATTGGTAGTCTGAGATGTAATGAATGTTCACAGGTTAAAATTGGAGGAGCATATGAAATCTGGGGTAAAAAACAACAACAAAAACAATAACAAACTCCTGCAGATAAACGCCCTCCTAGTCATCTATGCCTTGTGGTTTCACAGCTTTAAAATTGTCACTGTTTTTCACTGTTTAATGATAAGTTAATTCTCATTCCAACTCTGACAATACCACCATTTTTAATACTGGATGTGGAAGAAAAAATAAAACTAGAAGACTATTAACAAGGTGAAGTTTCAAATTAACTTCAAAAGCATGATTCTTAATTACTTGAAGTTCTATTTAATTTAGCACACCTTGCACTCCAATAGGTGCTTAAGCACATCTTAATTGGACCAGAAAACAAAACAAAACAAAACAAAACAACAAAAAATTATACATGGTATTCAAATAGTTTCGGAAATGCATTTCAGTTATTATTAAAGCACAAAACACAGAGGCTAATTAATCTGATTGGAGTCAAAGTCAAACTAGTCTATGACAAGATCATAAAGAGGATAAGGTGATGAACACATGATGCAAGTGCAATTAGAATTCTATAACTAATATGCACAATTTATTTTAAAAAAAAACTGTGTACAGGTTACTATGCTTGATAGTTTAGTGGACAAATTAATATATACATACATCTACACACAAATGTGTGCACACACAAGATAGACATATGATCTGACACAGAGGGGATCAGTTGACATGCTCACGTTCAGGACTGTCAACCGAGCACCCAGACAGGCTAGAGGAATGGGCTGAAAGGACTCATATAAAATTAAATCAGGAAAAAACTAAAGTCCTGCACCTGGAAAGAAACAACATCCTGCAATGATATGAGCTGGGGAGTACCAGGCTGAAGCAGCTCTGTGGAAGAGGCCATGGAGATGGTGGGCAGCGAGCTGAGCATAGCCAGCAGTCCCAAGGCAGCAGAGTGGGTTCAGCTTTCTGGGATGCATTAGTAGGGACACAGCCAGTCAGTTGAGAGAAGGGCTTATCCCTCTCTATGCATCAATCATGAGATCACATACTGAGTCCAGTTTTGGGTTACTCCAATGCAAAAAGAATGTATGTAAAAGGGAGTGAGTCCAGTGGAGGGCCACTGAGCTGTTTAGGAGCTGGATCATTCACCCTGTGTGCAGTGGCTGTGGGAGTAGGACTCATTCAACCTCGAGAAGCTTTTGCTGAGGGGGCTACTTAAAACTATGCTGCTTTCTCTGAATCACAGTTTCTACAGGTACTTGAGCTTGAGAGTAATTTTATATATTCAAATCATTTACTGATGTCAATAGTACTTCTCAAAAAATGAAACCAGGCACTTGAGGGCATATTGCTTGTCTAGGATCTTATTGTGTGCTTGATTCCACAGAAAGTATAGTACGTGGAGTCCACTATTTACATACTGAAAAGGTGAGAAAAATACTAATAAGCACTATGAAGACTGCTTATTAGTAGAGTGCTAAGTTTATGGAAATACAAGTTTTATACTCTGACTGGAACTTTTATCAAGATGTACAAGACAAAGAGGGGTTTCTGGGTCATTGAATCTTCTATGGTTCCCTTTACATAAACTGATAAAACCCATCTTAAGGTTTTGTATTTAAATTTTTACATGTGGAATTTTAAAATATCTCTGATAGAAAATAAAAATTGATTTGCTTTGGCTTCACAAACAAAAAAGAATTTCCAATTTCTTCCATGAATTATATCAGTAAATAGGCAGCCTAGTAATGCTTAGTAGGAAATGTCATAATTTAAAACATTTTTAATACATATATAAATAGAATAAATTAAAAATGACTTTCTAATATTTCAGCAATTACTTAAACATTATTAACAGGTGCAATAAGATTTACTTCAATGAGAAAAAAAACTCCAAAAGTATAGGCAAATTTTTTGAGGCAGAATGTTGTTCTGTTCTTCTCTGCATTTTACTTCTCATTGCTTTTCTAAAGTATAATTTATATTCCTTACAGTTTACGTCTAATGGCTGAGATACTGCACCTCGCCAGAAGGTGGCTGCAAGAGGTATTTAAATTAACATATCAGTTCAAAATCAATTACAAAATGTATTGATAGAAGATATTTCTAAGCAAAGTAGACTGTAAAATCAAATTAAGGAAAAATAAAAAAATAAAAAATAATAAAAAAATAATAATAAAAAAAACGCCATTCAATATGTTTTTATAATTATTGATTCAATGTTATGACAACCAGGCAAAGTTTTACTCATGGGAACAGTGCTGCATTATTTAATTGGGATTACTCAGAACTGACATGAACAAGGACTTGTAGGATTATACTTTTATTCCATCAAGAGAAAAAGGGTTCTTGTGAATCACATAGATTTCTGTAATGAAAATACTGAAAACGTTTATTCAGAAATGCAGTAAAGGTATTACAATCTAGCTTATACCCGTTTTATTAATTTAAAAATAATCTAATTTACACGCTGGTAAAGGAAAACAAAGCTTCCTAGAATAAATAGTCTGTATCAGATGATGCATCATGAAAACACAGAAATTGTGATCCTGTGTAATGTGCTCTAGGTGACCCTGCTTGAGCAGGGGGGTTGAACTAGATGTTCTCTGGAGGTGCCTTCCAACCTCAACCATTCTGTGATTCTGTGATTACAGGGGTTTGTTGTTTTTTGTTTGTTTTAGTCTGATGTGCTTATTTTATCTATCTATAGATCATGCCAGAGGGAAATCAACTTTTCAGGGATCACTGACTATAATGTAGTAATGATACATGAATATAGCCAGATATAATTGATCTATGTACATCATGCCATGACACTGCTGATTTTCTTAGCCTTAATGTACTAATAGTCTTGCCACACAAACTGAGCTACTTTGTGTACAATATTATCTGTTCAGTCAGAGGCAATGCCCTATTAATGCTCTCTTTTCCCATATTGACAACAACAAGGAAGAGGCAATGTCATTGCTTGAGGGATTTTCCATGGATAAGAACTTTTTCAGGTTCCACTGAAGGCCAAGAAATAGAGTTCTAGGAATCCCATCAATATCCACATCATTCCTATTATAAAATATGTCTCAGGTTTTCTATCTTTGATGGTTTACTGGACACAAGTGATTACCTTTCTGCCACTGAAACCCATCTAGGAGAGGAATTTTAGAGTGTATATAAAATAATGGATACTGGCACCTCCAAAAGTGAGGTTTATTTGAAATAACAGTCCTCCTTCCAGAGTCACTTAAGACTACTGCTTGGGAACTATGAGATAATCATCTGTGACCTATCTGACATGGTATGGTATACAGTATAAGGTAAGAGAACACTTTTCTGTGACAAGTGTATTAGCCTGTACACTAATTCTTAAGATCTGTTTCAGAACAGAGGATAAAGTATAGTCCGGAACACATGGGGTGACTGCATTTTTTTAAACAAAATATTTCCTATTACCCTGGGAAAAGTTGGAATAAAAAACAAAATATAGTTTTTACATTCTTTAGAAATCCATGCTGACTTTCTAGCTAGACACCTACAATAAATAAATAAACACATAAATAAATAAATAAGTCCTCATCATTTCCTCCTTTTGTGAAATTCACTTTTTCTAGCTTTTCAGTCTTTTACCTTTGAGACTTGCCATACAGCTCAACAATTCCTTTGCCATAGCATTTACTATCTGTTCCAGAAAAAGCTTTACTGTACCAGAGTTCTTGCTCCAGCAGCTTTATGAAGACCAGTGCTTCTATTAGTAACTTCTGTACTTCTGATATTTCAGCTATCTTCAAATGAGAAGACATTTAATTATTCCTTCATTTAATTTGAATAAGGGTCAATCTAGCATGCTATCATCTTCAGAGAAGTGTGATTGTTAATAGATCATATACATGTTTAGTAGCAACCAACAATATCACCAAACAGATTAATGAGAGTACAATAATGTAATCTCCATTTTCCACCTAGTAAGCAGCAGTGTATATTTTTTTTCTTATTTTTATTCTTTAGTCTTCCCTTCTTAGAATGGCAATTAAGTAGGTAAGATACTGAGCTTCACGTACATTTAGTAAAATATCTGATTATTTTGTATGTAAATAAATAACAGCATGAAATCCACACCAGGATTCCAACATATCAGCAGCCACCTAAAGGCCAAATACAACTTTAATTAAACAACTCACTAAATAACTAGAGGATTGATTACTTTATCCAAGAATACTTTCACACCAGTAATAATCCAACAATTTTAACAGGAAGAAAAAGGATAATAAAGTAAAAACTGTAAATAATCATTTTCTCCCATGAAGCCTGCTTTCATTTCCTCTTAGGGTCACGGACTGGTGTGTGCCCATTTCTGAATGAATGTACTAGGATCTTCTCATGTGACAAGGTTATTACAGGTAGACAAGGTTAAATGCTTCCTATGTGTCAGATAGTGCTAGTGATCATGGTAATTTCTTTGTGCCTAATAATAGGTGTCAGGTTTTGAGAAATGAGTTTTATTTGTTTTTCACATGAATGGTGCTCACATATTTACTCTAAGTGTAATAAAAACTGTTGGAGACTCAGACTGAGTGCCATCCACTGACCACACTATTAATAAAGATTCACTCAAGAGAGCATCAGGCTTCTGGCTACCTGTATTGGCATGCAAAATACATCTTTGTGAAAAGTTTTTTTTTCAAAAAACTTGGTGTTACTATGCATTGTAGAATAGCAGCACATGTAGACCATGGTTATTAATATGCATAAACCTGCAGCACATGCTATTCACACAATTTGATTGTCACAGCCTGTATCAACACAACAAACCATTTATGTGGCTCTGAGAGATGAGAGTAAAGCATTTAGAGAAATTATATCTTCCACTGAATACAGTAATGCTCTCGGAGTTTTCCAGGGTACAGATACTTCTCTATAGCTATTCAAAATTTTTAACCTCATCACATTTTCTGACAAAAATATGTTGCCATCCATAAATTGTTTTTTAATGTTAAGAATGTACTTTTCATCTAAATGTTTTGATATTTTATGTGAAAATTCAAAGCAAAATATTACTATGAAATATAAACTGACAATTGAAAATGTTTCATTGGAATCATTTTCTTAAACAAAATATTTTGCTATTTTCATTAAAAACTTTCTAGCATAATTTTTTGGCATGTCAACACTGCCATATTTCAAGAAAGTCTTTCCAAAAACTAAAAACTCTTTATGGAGCATGAGACCTATTTTTCACACAGCTCTACTTTTTCTTTTTAGAGATCTTTGTGACAAGTAATGCCTTGTGAAAGTTTTCCATCTTTTTCTTCCCTATCTCTGTGGCTCTTCATCGATTAGCAGTTTGTTATGCTTATGGACAGAACTCTTTTGCTTTAGACGTTCGTCATAAAACCTCTAACATCTGATTTAAAAAATCAGTCTCTTACAGGGGTTAGAATACAGAACATCCTCAAATGTGCCATTTTACATATACAAATAATTTTGTACTTTTAGTAAGCTCTGCCATAGTAGATTGGTTTGCTTATCTCAGTTAAGTTGCATGTATGTGTATTTGCAGGACTCTAATTGTTAGGGAAAAAAAAAAAAAAATCCAAGTTTGTAACTGAGAAATGAGAAGAATAGGGGATGTTTTGATTTTGGTTTTGAAGCTTGTAATTTATCATTGTTTGTTTTTATTACATTGTCTAAATTTATATATTTTCCCACTGTGTTCTCTGTATACGCATATATATATAGTAATTGCATTTGTGTAGGAGTGTACTGACAAAATACGTAATGAAGAAACAGATAAAATAAATTCAACAACCCCTCCACCAAAAAATCTCACTACGAAGAGAGAAAAAATCTGTCCCTCTCAAAATTTATTTGCACAGGATTCTAAGAAATCTTCATCACTTAATCTCTATTTAGTCACTTCAGAAGAAGTGAAGTTGTTATTTGAGCTAACATAGTATATAATATATTTCTATCCCAGAAATGGTGCATGCTTAGGCTGCAAGCTTGCCCTTAACAAGATCTTAGTTTATTTGGAATAGGAGGAAGATTTTATTTAAAGAACTGTCTGGTCTCAATGAGCACTAGAATATACTATTTTTAAATTAGTATGTAAACACAACCTTTTATTAAAATCAAAAACAAGTTTAAAAATGTAAGATTATATTATATGAAAATTATTTTAAATCACAGGTTAGTCTTTGTCTGATTCAGTAATAAGCACCAAATAGATTTCTGATATCAACAGAAGGGTTATAAGAAATAAAAGATTCTTATTAATAACACTGGGCATACTATTAGCCCAGAGGATACTACCAAAAAAAGGAGGGTATTTGGAAAAGAATTGCAACAAAAATATTTTTGTCAAGTATTTAGATTTTTTTTTAATTATTATTATTATTATTTTTTTTTTTTTGTGATGGCTGCACAAGTTTGTATGACTTATCTTCCTGGGAAATCTTGCCTTTTTACTAATATTACTTTGAACATAAGCAGAGAATCTCCTTTGAGATCTAGTTTAAGAAAGATCTAGTTTAAGAAAACTTCAGTACATGGGAACTACAGGAATATATGCAGTTGACTTTTTAATACCTTCTTCAAAATAAATATGATTATCATTCAAAAAAAAAATAACTACAGTTAAAGAGGGCAGTAACAAACTTTATGAGTAAAGAGTAGTTGATTTACAACACTGAATAAATCATAAAAGAGAAAAAGAGAAGCCTATCTGTTTATTATCAAGCTTAATCTGTGAATGCAGGTAACAGAGATTCCCCAATTATCAGATAGTAACCAAGCCTTCAGCCTTTTCACTGTATTCCAGATGGAATGAATTAGAATCTGGAACTGTAATTTCATTATCCAAGAATCTTAAATTCTAACAAATTGATGGATTCATTATATATAATGAGAATTTTGATTAACCTGTATTGAGACCTGATTCAAATTTCCTGATATTTTAGTGAACAGTCTTGCTTCCAAACATTAAGGTTTTAAAGATGACAGGAATCAACTTAGGTAAGTTAAATAATATTGCCATAGAGTAATATATACATACATATATATATATATAAATCTGCTGTCTCTCCTTGATATCAATAATCATGTGTATGTCATTATTTTTTAAATATTTTCCAATCCCTTTGAAACTATTTTGCATTTTACCACTTCCCATGATAATAACAGATTTAAATTTAGGTAGTCCTTAAAGAAATAAGTTTTAAGACTATCAGGAAATTAGTATCATAGAAATTAAAACTTCCTAAAAGGTATTTTTGTTTGAGAGGAAAAAAAAAAATCTCAACATAAGGACGCAAAACCAACACTTCTTCCATCAGTAGGATATACTTATATCTACTTATCTTAAATCTATCTTCTAGTAGGATACACATGTCTATCTAGTAGGACATACATATTTTATACAATATGTAAGTTACATTAGTAAAACTTGAAAGTATATGAAACTTATCTCCAGGACATGGTGACTAATATCAGCTACCTATGCAGGCTAAACCCATAGATGTCAGTAAACCTGCATTTCTAATTATCCTGTTTATAAATCACTGTCTGTCCCACAGGCCTTGTTATGAGGAGACATTCTATCAGACCTATAAAATACAAACCAGTTTTGCCTTCTCAAGACTTCATAGAATGTGCTTCCTACATGAGACTTTAAATCATCTTCCTCTGTTGCCATACTAACTCGCATGACTTCAAGGTAAAGAGGTAGGTTAATTTTATGTTTACATAGTATAAGTATATGCACAATTGTAGAGTGCATTATACACTTAATAACAAAGGCATAGTTATGAAGGAGCGTAATGGACCAGGACCTTTTGTCCTTCCTTTTCTCCATTTTCCAATTCTTTTTCCCCAAGATACTTTCAGCAAGGCCCAATTAAAAAAAAAAAAAAAAAAAAAAAAAAAAGCCAAGTGTAATTACTGTTTTTCCCCAGTGGGTTTGCTACATTTGTATCAAAATTTGGTATTTCTGGTCATCTTCTCAAGGTCTTGCATTGTACTAATTGCCAGCAGTACTTGTATGGTTATCTTGATTATGTTGATTGGTATTGCTGATACACTTACCTGGGTACTGCTGGCAACGCAAGGCCATACTCCCTAAAAGACCTTCAGTACTCCCCTATAATTATCTATAAAGATATCTATACGTGTGAAAGCTGGTCATTTCTCTCAGTACTGTAATATTTCTCGTAGTATCTGTAACTTTTGTCAGATACTCACTTTATTCTTTGTTACATCCAGCAATTTCTGCTCAATAGTTTCTCATTTTCTGTTCAGTAAACCTCAGGCCAGTGTCCCCTGCTTGCATGCTTTAGTTGTGTCCTCCCATGAAGATGAAAAATTAGTAAGCCAAAGAACTGCCTGTGGTTATCTTAGCTCCCTTAGAAATTTTCCAAAGAGCAATTAAGTCTAGTATTCTGTTAAATTTAGCTTTCAGCAACAACTTTCCACTTCAGTAATAGCATTTTACACAAGCTTTCTTTTCCCTCAAAATAAGAAAATAAAAACACATAATAATAATAAACACCACACCTCTTCTTCCCTCAGCTCCTACCTTTATTGTACTTACTACTAGACTTCAATAAATTACTTATCCCCTTTGCATTTTAAGCTGCCTGACATTCAGTCTCTCTATTAGTAAATGAGTAAAGGGAAGTGACTGGAGGCTCCCTTGCAGCCAGTCTGGGGTGACTAGGGAGCTGTGGTTCCTCAGTTCTCATGTTGGAAAGGAAAAGGGGAGTGGTAGTAAATCCAATGAGAAATTAAAAATGTATGAAACAAACAAAAAGCCTAGAGGAGAGGACAGAAAGACCAGGAACCTTTCAAGAAAGGTGGAAGAGAAAGACTATGATATGCAAAATTAAAAGAAAAATATTGACAAAATATGACAAAAATATACAGAATAATGCTTAATCCATAAAGAAAGAAAGATCTTGAGAGAAATCGGGCAGGGCAGGAAGAAAAAAGCAAAAGGGCCTATTTCTATGGGGGAGAGATTTTAACTGTCTTGTTGGTCATAAAGATTTCAATAATATCTGTTAACATTTTAATGGAAAATATAGCAGGAAATTAAGTCCTATACAGACAGACAGCTACTTTCATTCACCAGGCTATATTTTTAAATAAGTGTTCTGAGCTGACACGGTGCTCAGCAATTTTTGGATTCAAATTGTAAATTTAGTAATAATATAAAATAATAATTATTAAAAATATATTTTTAATGAAGAATTTTGAAGCTAAATTTTCATTAGCCAATTTCTAGAACTCTTAGAACACTGTAATTAGATCTTTATTTATTTTTTTCAGATGAGCATGCCAATTTTCCAGTGAAGTCCTAAGTTGGTTGACATGACGAAGAGCATAACAAAAATAGTAATACTTAGGGAATTCTATTCTTCATAGGCAAAAGGAAAACTTGTCAGATAGTATAGCTCTAAAACCAAATAATAAAGAATTTCATTGAGATTAGACCTGAGAGATTTAAAATAATATATTAATGTTTGGTTTGAAGATGTTGATTAGTTCTGTACAAATATGTAAGAGCAAAAGTTATTTATTTTACTTCTATGTAAATTTTGGTTTTCAAGGGAGGGATTTTTTTATTTTTTTTCCAATGACAAAAATCAGCATTGTTTTAAATTACTGTCTCAGATCAAATAACTTCTGTTTAGCCTTGAAAGATCTTTTTTTACAGTGCTACATTTTCTGAGTGTTTATGAACAAAATATCTACAAGCAACACCCAGACTGAACAGTTAGTTCTTGTAATAGATTTATCTAATGCAGCCCAGAGGAAAAAAGTCTAGTATGTGGGACTGCTTCTTCGTGTACAAATCAAAGATCAATTTTGCAAACTTAGGGAATGGTTTGATTTAATCTTGCAAGTAGTACAGATCCACCATACTTTCCTTCACAAAAACTTATGTACCTTGGGTTGCATGCTGGTGGCAAGGGTGACTGATGAGATGAGCAAACTTGTGCTAGCACCTTTGGAACCGTGCTCAATGTGTGGGTGTATGTCCTAGCAAGAAAACAAAGACCAAACTTGCTGGATAGGGGTCATTATGGCAAAATCATAGGCTATCAGTGTGCATTGAGAAGAATTTCTGTCTCTCTTCCTATCAGCATCTTATGAATCCAAAGGGAATCCAATAAGGCTTTTTATGCTGTGCCATGTAAAAGGTTATTCTAAAGAGGCCTCAGATGGATTTTTGCCAAATATTTGCACAGCCCATCAGAGATGTCTCCTTGGATGCTCTGCTGGAAGCATTTGCACTTTCACTTGTACTTTGCTAGAGAGCAAAATCACTAACAATATATGCTTAAAATCTTACTTGAAAACCTTTGCTAAGAATCAATGTGTATCCAGTCCATGATGTGAATTATAAACTGCTCTCAAAACTTAGTAATATTTACTAGGTAAATATATACTTTAAAGAGCACTCTGGGAATACATACACAGCCTTAGAGCATCAGAACTGAAATTACATTTAATTGGCAAAATATCAAACAAAATAGGAGGAGAATTTTTCATTAGATCTGTCCTGTTAATTTCAATACCTCTGGAATGCTGAGGAAATATTTTTATTGCAATTTATCATTCTAGAAAACACTATATCACAATTATTTGGTAATGAGAGGTTTGATACTAGAATCTGAATAGCCATGAAACTAAAGACACCACAGAGCTTTAACACTTGCTAAAATCATTTGAATTTGTAAATGACTAAGTAAACAGAAATACAGTAGAGTTTATAAAATGTTAAAGCTTTTATGTATCTCATGAATATTATTTATAATAATAAAATAAATAGATCCATTTGAAAATGAGGAAAGGGTGAAATTACTAAAAAAAAAAAAAAAAAGAATCCAGCTGTGTAGCTGTGTTTGCTCTGTGTGATTAAAGGTAATAAAGCAATGTGGACAGGATTTACTGAGAAAAGGACCCATATTTTATTTATATCAATTCTCCTTTTCTTTAATAAAGGATGATTTAAACACATACACACCCACAGAGACCTTTATTTATATTTAAACCTAGCTCCCAGCCTAATTTCTCTGTCACTTTGCCAAATGAAACCTGAAAGCCATTCTGAACAATTAAACCATATTTGGAGGTAGTGATGGTCTTCCAGCTTAATTTAGACTCCTCCAGGTGGCAGTGATTCGCAGGAATCACAGCTCCTCGGGGCATCATTGAAAATCCAGTCACAAATATATGGTCATGTGTGAGAGTGCACAAAAACTTAGGGTTTTGTGTGTGTGTTTTTTGTTTGTTTGGTTGTTGTTGTTGTGTTGTTGTTGTTGTTGTTGTTTTTTGGCTTGGAAGAGAGCTTACTTGCCTGCTCACCAAGCAAAGAAAATAGGGAGTCTTTAAGGTTCAGATCCTGTAAGGAAATCATGATGACCTGTCAACGACCACATTTTTGTTGCACCAATTAAAAATCGTAATGGCTTTTTGACATTGATGGCTTGAACTGAAATGGAGACAAGCACTCAAAGAATTGTGCTGAAGAGCAAGAGACCCCTCTTGCTCTTCAGCACAATTCTTTGAGTGCTTGTCAAGTCATCAAGTCATCAGCAGCGACGCACCCGCATCGGCATTGCAGCCGCATCACGGCCCCAGCGGTGTTGGCAGCCTGTGTCCTGCAGCTGGCTGCGGAGCCTGCCAAGCGGCCAGCAGCTGCTGCTGCTGCTGGAGAAAATGTTTTCCACAGCTGAGCAGCTGGGGCCTGTGAGTGCCATGCAAAGACTGGAAATAATAGTTTGAAATAGTGAGGGACGGGGCACTGGGAATTAAACATTAAAAATTTCTGTTCTGAAACACAACAGAAATGTTTAATCAAAAACAAATGGCCTTGAAAACACTAAGTGGTGATTTGTTTGAAATAATAAGAGTTAGGAAAAATGAAGCACATCAAGTATTTTCTTTAGCTGTCCACAGCAGTTTAAGTTGGGGTGAGGGTTTGCTCAGTTGAATCACAAAATTGTTTTGCTTTTAATGTATCAATAAACAAGAGACATCTTAAAAATATTTGGTCTTACCTATTCTTTCAGTGGTGAATTGAAGCAAGTTCTATAATGCAATTTTAAGCCCTCAAAAGACATCTAAAACATTTGCAGTTAAGCAAAAATTTTGAAGAAATATACTGTCTTTGGTTTTAGGGCCAAATTTTGGTACCCAAAGTCATTTTCTGAGTCAGAAAAGTAAAAGCAAACTAAAATAAATAAATAAATAAAATAATCCCCAAGTAGCTCTTTATTAGGATCTTAAACATAGATTTAAGAAATTTAAGAATTGAATTCCAGACTTTTTTTTTTTTCCCCAGGCTTCCTGCTTTTGGCTTGGAGGTGCAGATGCAGTCAGGAAATGAGGATGTAAAAATAGCACTTTCTTAGTCAAGGATTTGGCCATACAAGGGTATGTATGTAACTCTTCCAGATCACAACTGTGTTTTTCACTTATTAAAAAAAAAAAAAAAAATAGTCATACAGAAAGCTTCTTATTTGTTTCTATTGCATATATTTCAGGATGAACATGCTAAAAATACACAAGCTGGTTTCTATTCTACTTGAATACATGTTAACTGAGAACTACCCAAGGTATTACCTCCAGACATGCTGGAGAATACATTTTTATTTGTCTAGATGGCATTGGGGTTCTTGTTATTTTTTTGCAATGGTGCTGTGCCCTTACAGCTGCATTCTTTAGGAGCAATGAAGCTGTCAATCATGAGAGTAAAGCCCATAAGAGCAGAAGATGGCTTGCTCAGCAACAGCACCTGGGTCTGGGGACTCATTACTGGTAGAGATTAGGATGACCACAAATCTCCCTGGCTTTGGAGCAAAGTGAAAAACTCATTTCCTTGGCTTAGCTCTCCCTTCTCAAGTCTCCAAATGAAGGTGAGAAAAAGAAAGAGAGGAGGAAAAAAAAAAAGGGGGGGGGCGCCGCCCCCCGGGGCAAGGAAGACTGAGAGAAGAAAGCAAACAGAGGGAAGAGATGGGAAGGTGGTAGAGAATACCCTTAGGACAATCCACACTGAGAGGTAAAGAGCATGAAACATTAAACAGAAATCATTGTCAGATATGTTTGAAGCATGTTTTAGAATATTAGGAGGTGTTCATAGGACATAATTTAAGACAAACTGGGAAATCTAAACAGACAAATTCCTACATGTTTTTTTTTGAGGTCCAACATGGTCATGGATTTCAAGACAAGAAGTGACCGCTCTAACCATTTAGTTTATCTTCAGTTTACGACACACCTGTATCACATGACAGTTGCTTCATCAGGTCCATTGTTTTGGTGTTATTATCAATGTGACTTTTAAGAAGACCACACGGAATGCATCCAATACTGCAACTAAGTATGTACAATTGAGTATGATTCTGAGCGTTTGTGGACTGGACCATTATTGGTAATCAAGAACAACTTTTATTTTATTATGAGGTCTGAATTTGGATCCCTACTGGGAGCCAAAAGTGGGAGTCAGTATTTCATCTATTATGTGTAGCCCACCATCTCTTACATTCTATTTGGTCTACCCGTAGCTCTGAAGACTGAGGACCAGCACTACAGCTTATTAAGGAGAAATAATTTATATTTTTAAAAAGCATTCAGACTATTTCAAATCCTCCCTCCCACTAAGCATATAATTATCAAACTATGTCTATAGCATACATGGAGCAAAGTACTATGACTGAGATTTCTAAGTTAACCTTATTTCTTCTATTTTCCAATTATTGGATATTGCATTTGACTCCATTAGTGCTCTGTTAATGGAGGATTATTGTGAATGTAAGATATTATGTAATAATTAACTAATCTTGAAAGTCTCCATCACTTGGAGCTCCCTGGTATTACACAGATAAAATGATCGTGTCTTCTGACTTTGCTCCTTTACACACTCCAAATAACATAATGGAATCATCAATGAAAATGTTACTGCTTTGTTGTATCATTTATGAAACTGGCATTTAACTTAGTGTTGGGGGTGGGTGGGATGGGGGGGCTCAGCTTCAAGCACTAAAAGCACTGATACTAGTGATTGTAATCTACAGTATATCTGCATCTTCATTTAAATGTACAATTTCCTGTGGAATGGTTTGATCAATCTCTGCTTTTTTCCCATGATTTAAAAGCTGGCTTTTATTCAAAAATCCTAAATTCAGTTGAAAGTCTTAAATTTTCAATGGTTTACTTCACTAGAGGAAGTGACAGTATGTTTCTCACTGACTCTTATGAATAAGATTAAATGTTTGATAATTGAATATAAACAACCACTAAATTAAACTCAGTTAATTTAATATTTTGTTTTAATTATGCATTTAGTCTAAATATTTTCACATTCTGGAGATAAGAGGTCTTACTTTACTGATAAGCAGATGTAGATACATAAGTACAGATTTTTAAGACTGGGACTGAAATCTCTGACAGGATAAAAGCTTTTTCCTCAGGGACTGCAGTCTGACGTGCAGAATCATTCTCAATACTGCAGTCCCAGAAGTGACTTTTATTCTGTCAAGTAGACTGTAGAAAGGACGTTTACAGTATGCTGGATTGGTCAGCCATGAAGATTATCTATAAACTGGATTTAGATCACATCAGCTGATGTTGATTTACTTCCAGAAAGCAAGGCATCAGATACAAAGTAGCTACAGGAACAGTGTTTCCAGAGTTCCCAGTATTCCTGTTTCAGCTGCTTTACTTTTTTCAAGTAAGGCTCTGAGCTGATCCTCTTCCTGTCACAGGAATACCAGTAGAATGGGTTAACATGATGTTTTAGTTATTAATACTCATTAGTCTCTTCTGTATTTATATGACTACATAGGTAATATTTGACCCGATTGTATGAAATGCATAATGATTAGATGTTCCTATTACTGTATCAAAACTTCATTATTACTATGGCTGTAAAGATGTAAGGACAGTCTGGATGAAATATTGATTCATCAATTAATCATCAGTTAATCCTAAGCAATAACTCTTTTTACTGCAGAGAATAAACATAGCCAAAGGACTTTCATACCTATGTCTGTGATTTTTTTTTTTTGTCTGTTTTTCTCTCATCTGACGGTAGTTAAATCAATATATTGATTATAAACTATATTGAGTAGTAGTATTTTCCTCATGCAGAAAGATGGTAAAATTCATGGTTTCACTTTTTCCAGTAGTGAATCAGCATATTTTTGGGGTTCTGGTACCTTACACAACAGCAAATAAGTTTAGCAGGTTGACAATATGCATGTCTGTCCTTACCTGGAACACTTCAATTTTTCTTTCAATTTTGCTCTTTAAGATTATCTACAACCTTTATTAAATTACTTTTTACTGCGTATTTTATTTGAGTATCATTCATGGAAATAGGTCAGGGCAGATAAGTCTCTTGATGTAGATAGTGGTCTGAGAAATTACCACCTCCTTAAAAGACCAACATAAGAAATGGTCTTACTCATGTTTTTTATTTTGGCTCTCTTAATTCCTTCTTACATTTAGAAAGGGAAATCTCTGGATTTCAAATAAAAGGAAATCAAGACTATCCTGCTTCATTGGAAGTGAGCACTAGCTCTCCACGTTCCTGGAAATACTCTGTGAATATTTATGATCATTTCTCAGACCACCATAATAGCCCTGTTATCGGTTTGTACTTTATCTCATGCAATAATTACATCTGACTTAAAGAGGTATGTTTGAAGACACTAATTCTGCTGGTAATGTTTTTTCTGATATCAAGGGAGTCCAAGCAATGTAAAACAATAGTTGACGTAAAAATCCATAAGTGTAGCAATTTCTACTGGAACAGAAATTACCCAGAAGCTAACCCAGTATACTTTACAACTAAACTGACATTAAAATAGAGACAACTCAGATAAAGGAATGAATACCCAGATCACACCTTTATTTTATGTACACTAACCGTTACCACTGGAAAGGACACAAGCAAGCCCCCTTGAGAACTTTCAGCAGAGACAACCAGAAATACAATACTAACCAAAGTGCACTAAACAGACTCAATGATGAAGGTCTCTTCAAAAGCACACCACCAATCCGAAACAAAACACTAATGAAGAAACACCTGCAGAGGAGGCATTTGGTGTGAATTTTAATCCCTCCTGACAGGTGAGGAGAATGAATTGTGGCCTTCACAGCTTGGGGGAGTGATACAATTAGATGAAACATTGGTAGTAACAGCAGTGCTCTGTCTGGTTGTCATTTTCTGAAAGCTAACCTACTGTGTACCAAAATGAAGTCTACTGTACAACCACTTTCTGGGCTATGTGTTTCCTGTTATGCTTGCGCTTGAGACTACCTGCCAAATCTGGCTTTTCAAAGGACTTAGGCATATGTTTTTTAATCATATCCTGAGAATCAGGCCCTGCAAATTTTCCTTGAAATAGGCTTTGTAAATTTTCCATGTGCTGGGCAGGCTCTTCCAGTGGCATTTAACAAATTACCAAGCAGGGAAGACAGCATGTACTGCATCATCTCTTAATTTACGGATGCACAGCCATCTATATATTACTCCCACACCCCTCAAAAATGAACAGGAAAGTGAATTTATTTTTTTGTTTGTTTGTTTCTTGGAAGTATCATTTTCTTGAACTGTTGGAATTAGGTTCCTTAAACTGCATCAGAAAAGAGCCTTGAATCTGTTGTGTAGCTTCATCAAAACCTCCATATAGATAGGCAGGTGCGTAAAGGGAACTTTTAGAGCATTTGAGGCTAAGCTTTATCACCTATAAATAAAAGAGACAAGCTGGAAAAAAAAAAAAAAAAAAAGGCACCGGAAGGGAAGTAAATCTTGTGTTGGCTTTAAGCCTGGAACTAATGAAGGCAAGCAGGGGTGTGCTTCTGTGACCAATATTTCAAAAAGGGAAAATATACTGACTTTTTGACATTTTTTTTTTTTCATACTAATCCAGAAGTAGTTGCATCACCACTAAAAGCAAAATCATAGTGTATCCAGGCAACCCAGAAATCTAATCTTTCATATTTAGCATTGGAGAAATATACAATGTGGTATCAACATACAAAATGCAAATATTTTCTAAATATATCTGTATTGAGGCACTATAGCTTCTGACAACTTACTGCCTTTTGACAGATTGTTGATATCATAATCATAACAAAAAAGTTTTTATGTCTAACAAACAAGATGTAAAATGAGTGATAATCCAAAATAATTATTTATAAGTATACATTTATTCTGATATTGGCTGAATTTAAGCTGTTGTGAAGATCTTCACAAAGAACTTCAAAGTTCTTCACTTTCAGAAGAGAAGTCTTTACTTTCTTTCTTAGAGAAAGTCTCAAAAACAGCCCAGGAAACTCTTCATGACACAAAGTGTATCTTTTTAATTATTTTCTTATGCTTATAGCTTTAAATTGCAAATCTTTTTTTTTTTTTTTTTTTTTTTTTTAAATGGATTTCTCAAAATGAGATCTTAGTGTTTTTTTGTTTTTGTTTTTGTTTTTGTTTTCTTAGAACTTAGGAACAGTTTAAGGAAATATATCACATTTTACTCATGGGATTGAATGTATTTGTAACCATAGAAATTCCCATAGTCTACTGGTCTACTGACATGTTATTTATTCTGGAATTTCAGCCATAAAATGAACATAGAAGAACAAATGAGAATGTATTGAGTAGATGTAGGTCAGCATATAGAGCTCAGCTGCTGGTGGATCATCTTTTACAAAGACCTAAATAATAATAACACAAGTAAGGCTCAGTATCCTATTTGGCTCCATATAAAAGGTCTGGGAAAAACAAGTAAGATACTACTGATGCTGCTGTAGTGTGAAGCAGCAGGCAAAAATGAACATGATTTTATTTTGGAAAATAACATATGATAGTAAAAAATGGGGCTGAACAGCTTTTACTATTTTTTTCTGCTTTTCATTTTAATCAAATAAAAAATATATTTCATATAATAGCATCTGAGCTTGTGACTGTGAACATATACATAGTAATGAACAGATATTTTCCTGTACTACAATTATCTCATGAATCTCTCTATTGTGTATAATATGTAGCTATGCAGAATTAGCTCTCTTCAGAGCACAAGCAAATAAAATCTCAAACATACTGATCAGGTACGCTTTAAGTAGCTATGATTTATGATATTCAGTTGTTAAATTCAGGTACTGTATATTGTCATTTCATAAACTTGAGAATCTACAGTAATACCAATAACTTAAAGAGTTTTTGTTTGTTTGTTTGTTTGTTTGTTTCTCCCTCAAAACAAATGGAGATTTCATATCTGGAAACTTTCATCAACAGAAGGCAATGAGGAGATCATGAGAAGACTGCAGTCCAATTGGCTGGGTTGCTAGTTTTCTTCCAGATAAAACTGAACTACTTCCAGTTATGGTAAGAAAGCTGGTTTGAAGAGCAGTTGAGCCCAAGTAAAACTAAAAAAATAAAATAAAATAAAATAAACAAAAAAACACTAGCTATCTGATACTGCTGTGCTACTCACAGCTTGCACTTGTGAATCAATAGCTGTCATTGACAGGACTCCACCAGAGGGAAGTTTGTAGCAGTGTAGTCACTTCACCAATACCACTTAGTTTTAGTAATTACTGTCTCTGAGAAGACAAAATGTGTAGAAATGTGAGGCAGTGTGATAGCAGAACAATGAAAATTAGGGAAAATAGTTTTCATATGTTATTTCAACCCATAAAGAATTCCTCTTAATAGCACAAATTTACTTTTAGATATTCACAGTCCCATGAGTATCTATTTTTATTTCAGTAATACTTTACCATTTCGTAACATGAAAGAAATAATCTATACAAGAAATACCTATCACATAAATAGGAAGTGATGATGAATTTTTAAATTGTGTATAAATATCCACGTCATCAGAATGTGTTTAAACAGTTTCTATGCATATAATCTCTATTAAAAGACAATTTATATATATGTAAATATGATTTTAACAGAAGAGATGAGTGTTACAAATTGATTCCTACCCAAAATTTATTTCTGGCTGAGACAGCACAATTTTGCAACATGTAATAGTGTGATTCTGCCAGTCTCTGTCATTCTCACCATAAAGATTAAAAATAAGGACTTTTTTTTTTTTTTCTCATTAAAAATGTTTCTAGAGCATATCAAAATATCAAAAAATTTCTCTAGGTTTTAAACCTTCCCAATTCTACTTTCAAGGATAATACTGACCCTTTCAGGGAACATGAGTAGTTAGTTTATCTGTAAGTAACCTTATTCCCCCTTCTTTCTTCTTATGTCCCCAAATCTTTTCTATGTCTGCGTATTGGGATGCAATAACTGTTCTGTTATTGACTTATTTTTCTTCTGTCCTTGAAATGCAACCACATACTTGGTGTGATTTAAATATGTTTTGCTTGCTTGCACACAGATTAACAAATGATGAAGTTGCTTTTAGCACTTTTTTTTTTTGTCATCAGCAATGATAAATTAAATATATTGTTCCCCAGTTTTCATGTGAGACCTTTAAGCTGCAATAGCTATTTTTTATATATTTTTTTGAAGTTACTGATAAACTAAACATGCAGATGAAAGAACAGACTTGATAAGAATCTCCCATTCTTCCAATGTGCAGCCATACATCTGTGCTTTGGAAGGAGTGATACAACTTAAAAATTCCCTTCTCATCACTTGAATGTAGCTATCTCTAAGGCAGAGAGTGACAGTCATTTAGTAACTCATTCTAATGCAATACAAAAGGCCTGGATAAAACAAATCGTACAAAAAAAATAATCCTTCCTCATATATAATAATGTAATGCTACTTCATAACCACTGATATTTTTTCATTGTTGTTGTTAATGGATGGAATCTTTCCAGGTTAGTTAAATTTATTATTTCAGAAAATTCTTATTTATTCATATGTTCAATGGGAAAAATGAAGGGTGCGCTTTTTCAGTGGCTCAGTTCCCACCATTTCTGAAACAAAACTCATAGAGGAATAGGATAGGCTTTAGATAATGTTATTAGTAAATTAGCTGTCAAAATAGATTCTCTTTAAGATGCTCCACAAAAGCCCTGTAAAAATTAATTACAAAGTTTTCTGTCTTAAATGTCTACTTTAAAAAAAAATAAAAATACTGTCCAAGCTGGATGCTTCGTACATCAACAGAACTTGTGACTGGTTATAGGAAAGAATAAAGTCCTTACAGAACCAGTTATAGAAAATAATAAAATGCTTAAACTTTAAGGCGGGAACAAGTTTAATTACTACAACTCATTTGAAGATTCTCATCTATCAACACATCTTTTAAATGAAGCATAAAATTTATTTGCAGGAGGAGACTCACAGTTAAAGTATGATTATGGATACAGGTCAGAAATAAATAAATAAATAAATAAAAAGAATATGAACGTTTTTAAGAATCTCTGTTTTCTATCAAACCTGGCAAACTTCTAATCAGGTCACCAAGTGACAATAGTGGATGATTCAAGGGAAATGAGAAAAACAAGGTAAGTATTAAAAAATTGCACCTTTCCTGGTAGAGTTACTTGGTTGTTGATTACCAGCAGTTTAAGGACTATTTTTTTTAATCTTGAGATTGTCCCTCGACCTTTGCTTTTATTATTTCTTGATATACTTGTACATTTTTATTTATTTATTTATTTTTGATGTATGTCATTCTGTGGCAATTGTTATCTTTAATTTCCATGCTTCTGATTAGGTTTATTTTCTGCCTCTGAAACTTCTCTAGTTCTGTTGCATCTTTTTAACTGCAATGAAGTCCAGACTCACCAGACATTATATAGTGTCATTACATCAATTTCTGTTCTTTATTACTTTCTTAGTATTTTCTAAACTACATTTATCATTTCAACTGCCTCTGAACCTAGAGCTGATGCTTTCAGAGAGGTACACATAATGACTACAAGGTCTTTCAGAGCAAAGTTATTTATTTATTTTTTTTTGTGTGTGTGCATTTTTTTTCTTTCCACTAAACATTATTTCGCATTCATTGACATTGAATTTAATTTGACATTTCATTCTCATTTACAGTGTTAATATCACAAGATATTTCTGCAGGCCTTCACAGCTAGCTGTAGCTTTTAGCATACTATTCTAAACATATCTTTTACCCACACCACTGACTCCATCAAAGAACTCCAGCAGATCTGTGAAGCAAAAGCTATGTTGGAAATCACATTCCCTTTGCATAAAGCACATTGACATTTGCCAATGTAGTATAAGAACTTTGCTATCTAATAAGTCTAATTTTCTCATCACATGTATTTATAGTCTCTGTTTTGAAGTCATGCACCTATTTTGTCTAGAAATGTCTGGATATCACTCGCTGCCCCTTGGTGAGGCTGATTTGACTGGTAGACTGCTTACCAGAGTCAGTATTTCAGCAGTTTAATATTTAAATTTCCTTAGCTATCCTAGTTAACAAATGATGCTTGATGCTTTGCTACAACATCCTCTGTTGAATTATTCTGACATCTGACACTTCAATATGAGACAGTTTCTCCCTCCTCCTCCTTATTCTTTGTGTGTATCATTGAATAGAATTAATTTAACTTCTATACTATGGCCTTGTCTTTCTCAAGATCAGCTGGTATATTTCAGTTGTTTATTAAACTTTATTGCTGGTTGGATTCCTTCTTCTGATGCATTTGATATGTTTTTTCCCTCAGTAATTTTTATGCATTTAATAACCTTTTTCCTTAAAATCTGTTTTATCCTTTATTTTTAGGGATTTCTATTTAGCAAAATAAATATGAATTAATGGATTAAAGATTTTTTTTTTCATATTTTTCTTCTTTTAGCACATGGCTTTAATTTTTGTTGAAATTATTTTAATTTCTAAGAGTTTTTTTGTTTGTTTGTTTGCTTTTACTGTTTTAATACAGTAGGTTCCTTTCTTGATTGCTTTCTTCAATTTTAAAGAATTTTGATAAACATTGTGCAGGATAAAATATAGTTGTAAACAGTCTTTATTCTGTCCATTAGCATTTTACCCTTTTACTAGTTCCTTCTCACACCTTTAGTTCCCAGATTGTTGCATACTTCCTCAGACTCCAGCAATTTGTGGGTATTTTATTGCTTGAGCAAAAGTTATTGTATTTCACAGCCCTTCCATGTATCTGTCAAGCAGATTTTGAACCCATGTACTGCTTCCTTGTCTATGCTTCAGTCCCACAGATAGCAGCTTCTATTCCAAACCCCTTTCATTAACAAATACTGAAGATTTAGATACTAGGCAGGCATGCTGTAGTTCTGTTTTTTAAGAATATCAGTTTTTGCAAAACATCAGCAAGAGGAACCTTCTGATGTTTCTATTAAGGAAATAAAGCTGGATGATTCGGTAGGATTTCATTTCTATGTGTTTGCATAATCCTAGATAAATTATCAGTATTAAATGAAAGATATTTGATCTAGTTATTTTAGCACATTCAGTCGAGACTGTAATTTACTCAGTATGATGAACAGAAAGTGAATGACCATAAGAAATGAGAATAGTTAAATCAGATTGCCACTAAGATATATTAACACACCTTTTATTAACATCACAATATGTGATTATTTTGTCTATTGCAATTATGGAGCCATTAGGAATGTGATAGGAAGGTTACACTAATGAGGACTGCTTTTTATGCTCTTCATTTCTGCCTAAGTCAGCTCATCAGACTTTGAGACTACAGACATTCAATCTTTTGGTTATACTATCTATTTTATTTTTAGGAACTGAAGAAGGAAAAATGTAGGCCCATGAATTCTGACTGATATAAGAGAGTACCTCAAAGGCAAGTTAATATATAAAAGAATCCCTATAAAATAGAGATAAGTTACTTTATTTCACAGATATAAAATAAAATACAAAATATTCTTATAAATTAGGCTGAGACATTTGCTAGAATTTCAAATTTATATGTAGTAAAAATTTAACTACAGTAATATGGCAACATTTGCTCTATTTTCACAAAAACAAAGCATGTATGCAATATGGTTAATCAGTTGTCACTAAATGTTCACAAGATGCTTATAGATAAATGCATAAAGTAAGTGAAAAAAATAATAAAAGATTAGTTTGAGAGAGTGCTTTGCATCTCTCTCCATGGTCATGGTTTTTTGTCTTATGTAGCATGACACCATGCCACAGTACTTCTGGGACATACTAGGTGAGCAATACAAAGTCTACCAACCACAAAATCTGAATCCTACCCTTTAATTTCTCTGCAATACCTTTGACTTTTGAAACAATTCTGGTATGACCAGAAGCAAAAGAAAAAATAAATCAAGTGAAGGATTTTTGAAGTAGGAACTGGTTTAATTCAGTCTTGCAACTGTAATTGAGGAAGACAGAATGGTTACTCTCTAAATACCTTAATATGGTGTGAGGGCACTTCTTCAAATCCAGAATTTCATGAGCTTTGCTTTTCTTAATGCAATAATGGAGGGGTTAAGAACCCCAAAGTTTTCATCTTTGAAAATTATCGATCTTTCCTACTGAATCTGCACGTTGCAGCTCAGGAAACAGACAAAGGACATAGTCACCAACAGACATAGTCACCATAAGCAGCTGGACGTCACAGCACCTGGCTCTATCAGGTCTTCACTGAGGTGCTGGACTCTTCTGTCCTGGGAGATTTTTGTGTACGGAAAGGGGCCAGAAAGGAAAAACAGAAATAATTCTGCCAATGCATGTTGTTGGTACTGCCTGTTTGGTTAACTGGGCTGTTTTGATCTGGTTTGTCTCTTGGCTTCTAATCTTTGTTTTGCAAGCTGCTAGGGAAGAGTTGTTAGCATGGCAATCAAACACAGACTTTCTTCTTCACCTTTAAGTTTAAAATCATGTATTCTGCTGCCGGGATTCAGCTTGTATTGTAAAAGGATGGTGTAGAGTTTCACCACCAAACGACAGTAAAAACCAGTCCTGTGGAGGTTTAAAAGGATATCTGAAATGTCTGAAGAGCTTTTGTGGTGATCCACAGGCAGAATTAGAGGCCCTCTGAGAGCTGGGTTTAAATATTTTATCACCAGAAATATGTTTCTGTAAGGATGATGTGCTCGAAAACCACACTGAGGTTGTTTGAACCATAACTTAAGCAAAAGGTTACCTCTGTTCTGTCCATAATGAGCCTGATTCTACAGCCATGATTAATTCAGCATTTTTTTCCAAGAAAACCAGTGTAGCTCTTTCCTAATTCTAGCAAGGCAGCATGAAAACCCAGGCACTGCTACTCCCATGGCCACCTCCTTGCCTGGGCTTGATTATAATTAATCTTGGGATCTGTGGGAGGGGTGGAGTTGGAAGTGGGTGGGGGGGAGGAGGAAGAGGGGGAGAATTATTATTTTTCACAAAGCTTCTGGGTTTATTTTCTTTTTGTTCTGACTTTGCAGCTTTAAAAGACATTTATGCATTTTGGGGCGGGGAGAGGGGAGAGGCTTTTTTTTTTTTTTTTTTTTTTTTTTTTCCTTCTCCCCGGTAAAAATGCTGCCTTTAAGCTATTTGACCATTGCCAAGGGCCTGTGGTTTATTTGCTCTCCAGCATAGTGGCTTCTGTTTACCTCTCTGGATTGCAGCCTGTTTCCTGGCAGCTACTTTAAATCCGGATGTCTGAGAAGGTTGGGAGGATGAGATGGAGTGAGCAGCAGCATGTGCTGTTACAGAGGTAAAATCTATTACGCTGTAAAATGTTTTAAGAATGAATTCATTGAAAATATGGCTAATTAATTTTGTTGTATATTTTTGCAACAAAACAAGAAGTGCTTATTTTCAGCAGGCTACCAAAACAGTTGTTACATGTGGTCTAGCTTGCATATTAAAGAAAAAAAGGTTACACTAAGAATTTTTACAACAACTCTGGCCTTAATAGCATTTATGTTTTTCCTTTTCATAAGTTTTTTTTTTTTAAAAAAAAAAAGCTTAAATACTTTTCATATAGTTCTCACACTGCATTTTAGATTTTAAAGGAAAGACCATATTTGCTTTGAACTATAGAGCTTGTACTTTGTGTTCAGATATCAATGTCAGAGAACATTAGAAACTTACTGTGTTATTATAAAACTTAAGAAAGCAAAAAAGAAAAACATTCCTTTTTAAACTGTCAGTCTAAAAGCCACAGATGCAAGAGGTAGCACAGCCATTCCATTTTTAATTGTATGTATAATTGTATTTTTTAAAACAGAGTTTGTTCAAAATTGCCCTGTGCAAACTGAATCTCTCTCAGGAAAGCTTGGTGTTCTACACGATAGAAAGGACTCCCTATGTCACCATAGGGAGAAGGCAAATGGCAGCAGCGATAAGAGCATGGGTTCTTTTGTACTCAGAGAAGCTAGGTCTTTCCATTCCTTGGGTTATGATCAGATTAATAGCGGGTATATTTTTGTCTGGTTTTGTTTTTTTGAAGAACTTTTCTTCCAGGGTGATGCCCCTGAAGGAAAGTCTTCTAATTTATTTTTTTTAAAAAAACAAATAAGGTAAATGGCTGCTGCAATGTAAGGGGCAAGGACTTCACCCTTTCATTCCACTCGAAGAAGCTTGAGATGTTTTGCGATAAAGTTGCTTGATCCTTGCATCAGGTCTCGTTGTACAAGGAGCAAGTCCAGGAGGCCGCACAAGTTCCTAGAGCTCTGCTCTGGGAAGAACCAAGGAGCACTTCAGATGATGCATGGGACAAATCCTACGTGTCTTTGACCAGGACAATGAATTTGAGCCCATAATGTAGGACATTGGGATGTCTATTAGCCCCGGTCATTTTGACAATTCCTTTGTTTGGCCTAGGTAAAGAGCCCCATAATTTCGCTCTTTTGAACCAGCAAGCTTAATAGGTGCCTAAGCATCCATTACATACCTATTATGTCCCCATTAGGTACAATAATAGCCTGAATATGACCTTAATTGCTCTATGTAAATGCTCTAGAAATGCATGTGTTAACAACAATAAAAACTTTTACTGCTGGAAGAAAACCTATGAACAAAGTCACAGCTTCTTGATAATGGCCCATTATCCATTAACTGTAAGCACATAAAAAGACATCTCTTTTGTAAAATGCCCTTGCAATGGGACTGCAGCTGAGAGGTGATATTTCTTATAAGAATTGTTGTCTAATCAAACAGAAGCAGCAATCTGCAAGGGCCAGGAGGGCAACACAGTAAGGATTTTGAAGAGGCAAAAGACAAAGAGAGTGCTGAGGAGACACCTGTAACATACAGTAGGAAGGTCTGAGTGGCCCTCTCTGGGCAGGAGGTGGCCAAGGTGAATGAAAAGCCTTATTAGGAAATACAATCAAAAGTCTAAAGAGGAATCTGAGAAAAGAGTAGCTGTAATGTAGGAGAGTGTCCAGCTTCAGCCCTTGCCTTCAACAACAACTGCATATTTTCATTCCCCTATGTTGTTCTCACAATGTTCCTGCAGAAGAAAAGGATGACTTGAGCGTACATGAAAGCCTTTTTCACTGGATATGAAGGAAATACATTTTCTTTTTATGTGGTTGACATTCTTCAAGTCTAAGTCCATCAAACACTGTCTTTACAATATCTGAAAGCCCTACAGTAAAAATTTATTCATGTTTTGTATGCATGGTTGAACTGTCCCTTCATTTCTACAACAGACGAATGAGCAGTCAGAATAGCCCATGCAGGAAAGGGAAGGTAAGGGCTAGGGAAGCAGTATCCAAGTCTCACGTATACTTTCGTACATAAAGATGCCGTGGCATTTCCATATGAGTTTGACATGGTCCAAAAGGAAAAGAAGTCTGGAAAGTCTGTCCTCATCACCATCTTTCCTCTCCCAGTGGCACGGGGAGCTAATGAAGAACTGCTGTTCAGGCTAATTATACGTGTGTGATGCAGGACTTATCGCCAGCCCTGTGATACAGAGCCTTGTGACTCCACAGAGTCATCTTCAGGTGTTTCCATTGTTTGGAGTGAATATAAAGCCATGAGGGCATTTGGATGAGATAAAGGGGGTTCTGAATCTTCCTGAGTTCAGGTGATAACCAGCTCTCTGTGTCACCATGCATGTATTCTTGAGCAGTTTACTTACCCTGGCAAGCCCCAGTGCTGTATCTTGGCTTTGAACTGTGAAATTGATTATTTTGATCTTTCACTGGGGGACTCCAGAGGACAAGAACTAATTAAACAAACCTGTGATGTGGGATTGACAAGCATAACATTTTCTTTCTTTCTTTTTTCTTTCTACCATTATCTAATGGGATTTTTAATTCTTACTAGGAAAAAAAAAAATAATCTTTCATTAAATATGCCACAATTTAAAAGACTCTTGATGACAGTGAGGTTAAAGAACTCTTTTTCTGGCAGCTTTATCACAAAGTCATGGGATCAACTCACAAATAATACAGTCAAAATAACAGACTATATATTACTAATAATAATTTAATGTTTGCCACTTGTTTGCTTAATTTTATTTCTGTTTATGGAGTAGGAACAACTGCATCTTTTTCTAACTCATAAATAAATAAATAAAACGTTCAGCTCTTATTCACATGATATCTCTACAAAGGAATGGAGCACCTACTGTACTACGGTGCTGCTGTGCAGTTCCTGACATGGGTTGAACCCATCCCCAAATGACTCATCATATTAGAAAGTTTGTTTGTCTTTGGTCCCTAAGCAAAATCTGACCATAGTTGTCAAAAAGTTGAACAGATTTTTTTATTATTATTATTTTTTTTTTAATACCCTTATACTGATTAAGGTAGGTTTTGGAATGAATGCAAAGCACACCTATTCATTCAATGTAATCAAAATATTTTTCTGAGGTTTTTATTCAAGCACTATTACAAAAAAGCTAAATCTTTAAAATTAAAAACAAAAATATTTCATTTCTGCATGTAAACATATACCTCCTTTTTGTTAATTTAGGGCATCTGACTTGCACAGGAACAGGTAAGGAACATGAACAGGAGCTGTTTGGCTCAGAGGTGAGGAATGACCAGCCAAGATAGGTAAAAGGTATGTTATACCATTCCTGTTTTCCTAGAAGAATGAAGTCCAGAAAAACACTCAAATATTAATGCATATCTTTTCGTCATCAGGATCTCTTCTGCATTGCTTTTAAAAAAAATATTTCTATTTCTACTTTTAAAGTTTCATAATTGCACACATGCCTCTAAACTTGCATATCTTACTCCTCCCTTTGAAAGTAGAGTCCAAAACTGAATTATTTTTTCTTTTTTTTTTTTTTATTCAATAGATCACATAATGAATTATTGTGCTGAAAATAAATTACATGGAACTGAAAACAACACAGATGCAAAATATTTTGTGCATTTATACAGATTGTTATCTTTGACAGATTTTTTTTATCAGAGTTATGAGAAGCTGTGGTTTGCATCTGATTATTATATTGTTGTCTTTCTACAAAAAATCCACTGTAGCTTTATGATAGATCCTCACTGAACAGATTTTGTAGCTTTTTTTTTTTTTTTTTTTTTTTTTTTTCCTTCATATGTAGTTTTTACAGCTCAGACTGAATGATCTGGGTGAATCTGGTGAGGGCAGTTGTCACTGTGAGTTCAAAACTGATTTAGCAAACTATTAAAGCCTATTCTGTGAAACTAATTTCTCTTATGCAAGAAACACAAATCATAACCTGAGTCCTTGGTTGAATAATACTGTGTAAGGCTGGTCAGAGGTAGAGCAATGGGAAGGGAAGCCTGGGGGAAGGTTTTGGATGTGGCAGCAGTGCATACAGTTGCATCAACAGGCCCAAAATATCTCAGAATATCCCAAACTGGGTGGGTGGTTTAGGGAAAGAGAATTCTTTGGGAAGGAGGCTCTGGAGCTAAAAGCACGGAAGCTGATCTAAGCTTTTTGTATTTACGGGAACAAAGAAATCATGTCTGTCAGCCAATGGTAGTGGTAATAATGGGTAAGAGCATCTTAAAAACAAAATAATCCAGCCACTTATTCATTGATATCTGAATGTGGGGTAGCACAGGCCCATCCAGCACCTGCCAATGCCAGGGCTTCCCAGGCCATGGGACATTTATGTCACTGCCAACAGTATTAGGAGATGGAAGAGTATGGATAGAGGGGGGCATGCGTTGTCGGGTCCATCAGAGGTGACGGACAAAGCTAAATTAATCCCGGCAGGCTGCCCGCCACGCTCCCCAGCGCGGTGCTTGTGGAGCGGATCCAGGCGACACCAGTTGTGTGAGGCAGAGACAGCGCCTGGGAGACTTGGAGAACTCTTCTTGAATAAAAGGGAAGGTTTCCATAGAAACTTCTCTTTTATTTTAAACAGATTTAAAAGAGAAATTTAGCAAACTATAAAATCAAGCTTCCAGAGCCCAATTTCAGCTATTTCTTATTGATTGCATTACAAATGAACATAAAAGCCTGCAGCCTGGAACTGACAGCTAGAGACAGGCTTCTGCCAGCTCCATTGTTGCCTCTACCACTGCGTAACCTCTATTAGGTGACAGTGGCAGCCACACACACTTTCTAGCACCCTCCATTTTATAATGGGACCTTTCTTAGAGCACCTTATCTAAAAAGCTCTTTGTTCGTTAATGAAAACATGTCTCTCGGATTTAACATGCAATGCATGCATTGCCCTTACACTGAACACCCCCTACTTCAAATTCAGTAATTTACAAACAAGCAGACCAAATTCAAAATGGCCTCTTTGCTGCCATACTACATTTCCCAGGATACTGAGAAGCTGGAGTGGGGCCTCACCTGCCCACCAGCACGACCAGGGGGAGCTAGGAACAGCCTATCTGACCATCTGTTCTTGAAAGAATAGAAGGCATCCTGTGGCAGCAGTTTAATCAGTTAGCATCTTGGACCTCAGCAAACACAATTTCATAATTTACTTCAGCAAGAGCTTAATATATTCCTGTGACAATCATTCAGTTTTGTAGTTACTCATTTTAAAGACGTCCATTTTTTCTCCCTCTTATGAGAGAGTTCCTTTGGAAATTCTTTAATATTCAACATACACTAAAAGCAGAGATCTTAAAAATATTTTATCTTTATTTTCTTAATGCATTCATCTTGTTCCATTGGCAGGCTTTTAGTCATTGTTACTCCAGTCAAAACGAAACAAGTTTGCTGGAGAGGAGTAGGGGCAAAAATTTCTAAACTGTTTTAAAGAGTCATTGTATGCTGGCAATGCCCTGCACACTCCCATAAAGGTATTGATGCCTTTTCATCAGTCCTATTCAAGACACAGTTCTCTTTACCCATTTCATATAAAAATGCTAAAATTTTCTATAAAGAAAGGTATCCACGGTCCTAGGTGGTGGGTGGTGGGCATTAGTCCTAACAACCCTAGTCACATGATCCTTCAGTGACCCAGCAGAAAGTTTTTGTTTGTTTGTTTGTTTTCTTTTTAGCATTTCTTTTTTTCCAGTGTAAAATTAGAAAAAAGAAGAAGAAAAAGATGGGCAGGTTGTGATCCTAGAATGCCCCAAATATCAGGGGTTAGCACGTTTGCCCCTGTAGTGCTGGTTTGCATCTGCCCTGACAAAAGAGGACTTTGAATTCACATCCTCACAGGCAACGCAGCACTCAGTAGGCTGAAAGGGCAGATGGCACAACCTCTCAGCTGCAGAGAGTGAAGGATGGGATTGTCTGTACAGCCAGTTCTTTGTAATTTGGCACCACTACGCTGCGTTCTTTCCTTCGTCTTGTGAAAGGACTCTGAAAATTGGAAATATTCCCACTTTTAGCAAAAATAAAACAAGATGCTGGTCCACACATTTATTTTTCTTCCATTTTATTTTAAAGCTGGGCTTCTATCCTAAATGTCTGCTGCCAGGTTTCTGATCTGAGAAAGCTAGAAATAGCTGAAAGGTGGCAGTGGAAAGAAGGTTCTGGTGGCATGTGCTACCTACACTACCTACACCTTCATGGCACTACCTACGTGTCCCCATTCAGGAGGAATTAACTTACCTAACCATGATGAAAACAGCCAAATTAAGTTTAAATCCCACAAAATAACTGTACAGTTCAAACTCCTGTCCTCTGCAAGCTTATATCTAGATTTCAAATTATAAAATATAGAACAGGTTGGAAATCACATATGCTGACTCACTGTGAATTGTTATGAGTAACTTAATAGCTCAGTCATCTAACATAGAGATACATTTACAAAAATATTGAAATCTGGGAAGAGGCATGAAGTGTAACAGAACATAAATAAAATGTTCTTGTGTGTGTGTGTTTTTTTTTTTTCTGAAAGGAGTGTTTTGATTTTCATCTTATATCTGACAATTTTTAGATATTTCCTCAAATATTGAAATATAGTAATGACACAAAATAACTTTATTTTCTTTTGATTTCCCCCTTGAAATGGAAAAAGACACCCCAAAAAGGAGTTTTCTCAGATTTCACTAACATCTCACCTAATTAAAATGTCAGTATTTTGACAGAGATAGTACCTTTTGTAAAGATTAAAAATGAATTTGCATAGTAATCAGAATCTTAATATTTTTAGCCATTTGTTTTACAGTTAAGAGTCAGTAGAACTTGGACATAAAAAAATCACAAGTGCCATTTGTGCATAAAGATCTCTTCATGGTCTCAGTGCCAATCAACAGACGATGATGGTTTCTGGTTTTGTTTCATAAACTGCAAAAGTTAACAGAAGATTATTCATTCTGGTTAATATATAATTATTAATAAATAAATAATAAATAAAAAATAATAAAATCTCTGTACTTACTAATTCCTTACCAATTTAAATTGAGGGATCAAATTGTCGTCATCAATCTATGCCTAGGAGTTGTCACTGTATTTGAGACCGCATGTTCATAGGTATTGCTCCAGAAGACATATGCATACTACACATAAAAATAAGTTCCTTATGCATTTTTATTCTATCTGTAATTAAACAGAAAAATAAAAAATAAAAAAAAAAAAAAGAGAGAGAAAAAATATATATATATATCTTCAACTGATTAACATTCATCACAAATTGGACTTGCTGAACTGTACGTTTTACCAGGAAAATAAATAAATGTTAGGCCATTTTTGTGCTGCTGGCTACCAGGTGGGATGTAGATAAAAAACAGTCTGGAGGCAGCTCTTATAGACACTGGGAAGGCCAGTGTTTCATAGTAAAGCAGCTGGAACCACTGGCATTGGCAAAAAATGAGCACCTTCAGTGTTCTAGATGGAGAAACTCCCAAAACTGCTATGTATTTTTGTTGCATAAATATCAGCAAGGATCACTTCACATTGGCTTGTAACACATTTCAGTGTATAAGCTTGCATAGAGTCAAAATATATTTCAGAGCACTAATGTATTACTACTATTTAACTATTACTACTATTTAACTCTTCTATAAAATGCAAAAATACATTCCTGGCTTTTTAGAGCATAGAATTTAAATACGACAAATAAGTAGTAGCAAAAAAGTGTGCCAAGGATTTAAAAAAATCTGTAAAGAGGTTATATGGATACATCGTTTAGACAACTACACATCTTACATTGCAAAAGGTTCATTCTTTGCTTGTTTGTTTGTTACTTATGTAAAGTTTTGTCCTCTAGAACAAAACCTTTCTTTGGAAATGTCTCAATTTTGTTTCATGCAAATCCTAGCCCTTGCCAACATTCCTCACACAAAGAAGTAGGATTAATCCCTTGGAAAAGAAGGAAGAAAATGTAGGCTAGGATTATGGAAAAATACTAGCAGCAGTAGAGAGTTAATATTAAGCGCAGTTAATATTCCATCATTCATAGATTTAACTGTCAAGTTTGTACAGTTTTCTTTAAAAATAAGTGAATACTACTATCAGCCTTTGTTGTCAGAGATAACCCTATGCACACACTCTATATATTAGGAGCTGAATGAATGGTTCATAAAAAACATATAAAAGAACAGCTGTTAATAATTTATTTAAATATAGCCTTCTTGAAAAGATTAACTCATCACATTTCATCTTAAGTCATAAACCCCCTGTGTTTATAATTACTAGTATTGATTATCGTTTTTCCCTTCACTGGATGGGAATATAATGAGTATTAAAAATAGCGTAAAAAAATAGGCCTTTTTGCCTTTGTGGAAAGTGCTGACTGAACAAAGTTTTGTTTTTCTTTGGTCACCGAGGCTTTATATCATAGGAGAACAAAAGGGAGATAGTATGAAATGAACCACTTTACTTGGTACTAGCCTGCATAAGTCGCTTCTCTAGGAGAACATCCTTTTCTGTGCAGTTATATCTATCTGGTAGTAATAGGTGGCAACGTTCAGGCTTTCTTAGCCATTATGTGCTAATTAAGTGCATGTGACATACCTCTCTAAATAGTTATCAGCCGTCATTAATTAGGACTAGATGGTATTTGAACCGGTGGCCTGAGAAAACAGAGCCTATAGTGAAGTAAAATCCTCAGAACAGTGCATGCATTTGTTGCTGGTTTACTGAGCACAAGTCAAAAACAGAAATGGCTATGGGAACTGTCATCTGTCTCAAGATATTCAAGAAATTCTGTGTGTGTGTGTGAACCTGAGAGTAACGGTGAAACTGCAGAACATTTCCTTATGAAATTTAACAGTAATGCTTCACTGAGATTAAGCAAAATGGCTTCCTTCCAGACTTCATTTCTTAGAACAAAAAGTATCTCCCTCCAGCACTAAGACTTGATTATACCCTCAGATATGCACAGCACTGAAAAGAGGAATAATTTATGCATTGGAAGGGCTAGCAGCAGCCTCCATGATGAACTGTTGTTCCTCAGGGACACCATCTTCCAAAAAGTGGTGCATTGTGCCAGATACAGTATTTCTGCTCTTAAATATTTCCCCAAATGCAGGGTAAGTTTGACCAGAAGCAACGTTATGTCCCAGTGTTTAAGCATTTTAAAATGTTGTCTGAAAGCTATGGGACAATTTTTATTCTGTACATGTTTCTGTACGTAAAGGGATAGAAAATACGCAAGGTTTCTGAATGAGGTTCTGTGATTACACCACTTCAGCAAACCCAAAGTTCAAATATAAGCTATGTGCTTTCTGTATTGCCCAGAAAGGCAGGCAGTTATGGGAACACCAGGCTCAGTACACCATTTGCCTGGACTACACAATGTTTCCTGCTGCATTTAATCCAGTAACAGAGATGCTATTTTTTTCCAATCTGTATTGATAAAAGCAGACTTACTGAAAGTACTAAAATGAATATAATAACATATATGTGTATATAAAGGCCATATAATGGTAATTTCATATATAATGTACTAAATATAGCAATAACATATAAAAATAAAGCAAGATCATATAAAAAGTGTAGGAAGAATTTTTATGAGCACTGCATCTAACGAAGCCTGGTTTCCTTTAGATTTGTCTTATGGTTGACTGACATTTTAACTGAATTATACTAAGACTGTAGCACGAGCTCACCCCTAATTAGACAGCAGAGAATCCACCTGGGAGATAAGTCTAAGTGCAAAAAAAAAGCTTTTTATCAAATACCATTCATTGTTAGACCTTGCTGAAGATCAGCAAGGAGCACTAAACTTGGCTGAGTAGGGACTGCTCTGATGTCTGATAAACACGTATTTATGATTAAAGCTTTTAAAACTTCTCTCCTTTAGATTTTTTGATTTCTGGTAAAGTTTCATGGACTTTACCTTGCAGCTGCCCCCCTTCGTGAAGGTATTAGCACAATCTTTGTTCTCTCTTATTTAAAGTTGTTTACCTTCACAATGGGTGGGAAGACCTATTTAAGGCCTCTGTTAATGTGGGTTAAAGTTGTTCATTAGGTTCAAAGGTGATTAATAGGGCTCTGACAGATGTCCATGCAAACACGCAGTTAATCCACACAAGTCCCAAACCACCCAAATGCCGTACCTGCAGAAATCTGATTTACAAATATGTACAGATTACACATTCACAGCACTCGGATATTTCTTGGTATTACTTTGGAATAGCTCTAGTTACAATTGTAAGACTGTTATATTTACATTCAGAGCTGTAATCTAGCCTGATTTTGCGAGCAAGTATGCTCCTTGCTCAGAGGTATTATTAATATTTGTGTATTAAATATTAATATATATATGTATCTTTGCATGGCACTTTCTAGATATTAAAAAGAAAAGGTCTCTGTCCTCAAGAGCTTACAGTCTAAATAGCATTTCTGTAAAAAGCATTTATCTCCTGATAAAATCAAATTTACTATGAAACTATTTCTTTCCTTTGGAAATCACCAACTTCTCTAAGCAGTGCACTAGAAAATGAGTGTTCTTTCTTACATGAAGTGGGAATTTTGTTCCCGAATCATAACATTTATTTTAATTATAGCTAAGGGTTTAAAGATTTTTCAACCTAATTATCTATTTGCATATTTACTCATTAAAATGCACTTTGCTTGCTAGAGATGAGTAAATAGTATTGCTGGGAAGCGTAGTTGTTTAGGAGCCCATATGCATTAGAGAAGGGAAAGATATGTATTAAAATACACTCAATTCTTTGAGTTATAGAATTACTGTATTTTGTTGAGATGAAATTGTAAACAGTGTTTCTTTTTGAGTACCCAAGCTGGTAGGCTGTAAATGGGAATACTATATAACAATACTTTGCAACTCAGACTCTTTTATTCATAAATTTACTCTGACAGATAAGTATAATTTCCTCCACTTTAGAGCTGTGCAGTAGCAAGGGAAGTGCATTACTGAATGGTAGAATGTCACAGAGCAGGTCATTGGCAGAGCAAAAACAGTATTCCAAACTATGTACTCTCTTAGGCAGACTATTCTATACATAAATTTGATCTCTTGAAGCAATTTGGTAGAAAATGCATATTTTAATGAAAAATACTGCTTTATTATAGCTCTTATTAAAAAAAAAAAAAAAAAAAAAGAATAAAAAACACCGTTAATATCATCAGCTTGCATTTTCTTTGAATAACAAATTGCTTACTGTGTGTAATTGGCAAACCAGGCGTTATCATGATTTTTCCCAACAATGTACTGTTATTATCATGCTATTTCCAACACATCAGGGAACTATAAGCTGGTTGGGCTATATTTGAATATCAAATCCTAAGAGTGAACACAATTTAAAATTGTTGTATTAGAAAGTACTTCCCCTCTATTAGCTTTCAAATAGGCCTTATATGGCATTTTCGCATGCAACCATTTGTCAAGTAGTTAGTGATGGAGACTTTGGAAAATGAGAAAGAAAGCAGAGACAGAGAAGAGGAAGAGTTATTCAGGGTGGATGGACTGATGAGAAAGGCAAGCCCAAAAGCTTTGGGAAGTCAGCACATGAGTTTTCCAAGAACTGCTTCATCTCTTAAGCTTTTATTATTAATATATCAGTCTAAATGTTGTTCTTATTTCTTGAGCTTTTCTATTTGCCTTCAAATTTCACTTCAAAGGTCTGTACAGTTTTCTAGGATAACATGGAAGGGTAGCCTAGAAAAAAAAAAAAAAAAAAAGTGACCACGAGTTAACAGACTACCAGAGAATATAGTGCTGCAACTACATTAATTTATATTCATGATCATAGTAATTCCAAGTAAATGCAAACTGAGAGCATCAATCACAACATATCTTTAAATATGCCATGTTTTTGTTCAATATAAAAATACTTATGAAGTCAGTAGAAGAATGATGGGATAAGACTTAGCCATTTCCTTTGCCGATACATTTACTTGCTTGTGGTAAAGTTAAACATAACAGCTCATGGGAAACATTGCATTTATGTTCTCTCTGCTCTGTTTTTCTTATTATAATTTTTGGTTCTTCCTTACAGCTCTCATAAGCCCTGGGGCAAAACAAAGGTTTGTGGGCCCCTTTGCAACTTAGAAGTCTTTGCGAGGCCAATGAAAATTATTCTGTCTGGCCTGTAATGGGTTCTGGAACATGGAAGATGGACTGGCATTTTATTGATTTCAGCCCAAAGGTCCAATTTTATGTTTCTCAGAATATTCTTACTAAGAGAAAATTATAATATAACTTATATCTACCTGTCTTAGCCTGACATCCACTATTATTATTTTTTTTTTTAATGCACCTTGTGGAGCAGTATAAAAATATTTTCAAGAATATGGGTTTCCCTTGGGAAAAAATGTAGTCATTCTGTTTAACTACGTTAGTATTCAATTATGCTCATCTTTGATGCTGAAGCCTGTACCCCTATCTTTAAATATTGGATCTGTGGTGCTTTTGTTTGCTTAGGAATGGAAAATGCTTATGAAACATATCAAATGTAACACCTGTGGTTTCATTATGAAAGATTCCATCATTTTTAATTATTTCATTATGATTGACATCTTTTGCCAGATGCATATGTGCAACTTTGGCTTGAGTTCAGGTAACATTTGTATTGTTACTGAGCATGTGGTCCTAGATTCAGCCATCTAACTTCAGGTACTCCCTGTACAGTCACTTCCCGAGACTTCCAGAGATGATTCACACCTATAAGAAATAAGTCACTCTTTGGAAATTTTAATCTTCCTGCATGGACTATACCAAGAGTCTAAAGCAACCCAGTAAAGTATTTATGACTAGAGAAGACAAACCCACACAAGAAGCTCTTCTGGGCAACCCTGTCTTGGAATCTCCTCAATCCAAGAAAAATTAGATACATGCGTTGATGAGAGGACTAAGTTCTCTGTGCCCGTTTTTTTGGGACATATACCTGTCTCTACAACTCTGGAAAGATAATGAAATCATGATAGTGATCTAGTACTGGAAGCAGTGTGCCTGTTTAAGTGCAATTTGTTGCTGAAAAGCTGTACCTTCTCACAGCACAGATTTGAAATGCTCTTCCCTGCTGTTTCTGTGGATCACAGGGGGAGTTGGCCACAATCCCTACATTAGCTTGCTAATACCTTGTGATTATAAAAACATTTTTGCAGACTTTATTTAGGAAAATATGCTCCCCTGCTGTTTGCATGCAGTCTTGAATGACTGCAGAATTTGATTTTCGGAAGCCCAGGAGGCAACTTTTCCCAATTTGGTAAAATTGTGCTCTGGCCTGGGCTACCATCGCAAAGTCCTGCCTATGTTTTCTATCATGCTCTTGTACTCCTGAGTCCTCTGCATGACAAAAATGTACAATAAGAATCTGCAGAAAGCAAGTATTTATAACCATAATAAAAGGGAAAGAAGACTAAATACCAAAAAATAACCAAACTTTACATTAATCTAACACAAGTACTACAGGGTTGAATATACTGTTTTTATGATGCTTATTCTTATACAATCTTGTCTTATACAATCCTTAATTATATCCTGACACATTATATTACAAGGAATGCCTGACATAGGAAGACTAGGGCACATGAAAGACATAGGACTTGGCAATGAAAGATTTTTGCATAGTGTTTTATTGGCTAGAAAACAAAAGTTGGAAGTTGTAGATGAATGAAGCAGATGAATACATGAATAAAGCTGACTTGTACATAAGAACAGAATTCTTTCACTGGTCCAGCACATAGTGACCTGTTGGACATGGGGCCTAAAGTCAAAACTACTGCTTGGTGACTTTGCAGATTGCTGCTTGCTTTGTGTTCTTCATTCCCAGACATTTATTTGCAAGCACCAGGCTCAGGGTACATTTTCAGAGTTCAGACTCTGATTTGCTTAAAGATTTGCTGGTTTCTCTTTGGATCTAGCCTCTTGGCTTTGTTTCATTTCTCCCTTGTATTAATGCTAATGATAATATTTACCCTTACAGTAAAATTTTGTGTTGACACTTATGCAGAATACAGTTGTTAAAAGTGCTGAATGAAACAGAAAGCCCTCTCTAAGAAAAATAATTCCACATTTCATGCAACCACACAGGGCCATACATGAATAATGAGGATGATAATCATAAATACCTGTGTCATCCCTATCTTCTGAATGAGGGTCCTGCAATGAGAAAAGAAATGTCTTACTGACTACACACAAGGTTAAAAAACCATAGGTATTGAAAGCAACTAAAAGTTTAGTAAGAATTATCTTAGGAGCACCTGACTTGGCAACAAAAAATACTTTTAAAGTCACTTGGTGAGGCATATCACCTATGAAGAGTTAAACACATTCTAACACATTACTCAAGAGACTGTCAAAATTGATTTTACCCTTGTTTTCTAAGGGAATGAGGCTTATATGATTGCCCTGACAATTTTCCCTGTCTCTTCCCTAAACTCTTGACCAATTTCAACTGACCTCAACAGAGGACTGTCAATGTATCACATCCCCATTTATATTGTGCCCATATGAATACAAACTATGGAGTACCCGATCCAAGGAAGTATGTGGTGCGGCAGCAGCAGTGTGATGGTTTTACTCAGGTGGGTGACCGAGCTCCACCACAACCATTCTCTCACTCCCCCTCCTCAAAGAGGAACAGGGAGAAAATACGATGAAAGGGGCTCAAGGGTTGAGATAAGGACAAGGAGATTGCACAGTAATTATTGTGATGGGCAAAACAGACTCAGCATAGGGAGATAGTAAGATTTATTGCCTATTACTAACAAGCTAGAGAAGTGAGAAACAAAGGAAAGAAACCAAAAGCACCTTCCCCCCCGCCCCCATACACCCTCTTCCACCTCCTCCCCCTGAGCGGCGCAGTGGGGGTTATGGTCAGTCTATAGCAATTCTTCCCTGCCACTCCTTCTCAGTCACTCTCGTCCCCTGTGCTGTGGGGTCCCTCCCACGGGATGCAGTCCTTGCTGAACTGATCCGGCATGGGCTTCCCACAGGCAGCAGCTCTTCAAGAACTGCTCCAGATATGGATCTGTACCACGGGGTCCATCCCTCGGGAGCACACTGCTCCAACCTGGGTCCCCCAAAGGCAGCAGCTCCTGCCAGGGCACCTCCTCTCCACAGGCTGCAGGTCCAGCCCGGAATCTGCTCTGGCAGGGGTCTTCCACAGGCCGCAGTCTCCGTCGGTGCAGGGCCACCTGCTCCACCGTGGTCTCCTCCACGGTCTGCAGTGTGGAACCCTGCTCCACCGTGGTACTCCATGGGCTGCAGGGGGACATCCTGCTTCACCATGGGCCTCACCACAGGCCGCAGGGGACTTCTGCTCCGGCGCCTGGAGCACCTCTCCCCCTCCTTCTTCGCTGACCTTGGCGCCTGCAAGGCTATTCCTCACTCCTCTCACTCTCCCAGCTGCTGTGTGGCGCAGTGTTTTTTTCCCTGTCTTAAATATGCTCTCACAGAGGTGCAAACAACATCACTTATTGGCTCAGCTCTGGTCAGCAGTGGGGCCCCTTACCTGACATGGGGCAGCTTCTAGATCCTTCTCACGGAAGCCACCCCTATGGCCCCCTGCTACCAAAACCTTGTCACATAAACCTACTACAAGCAGCAAGGTCACAGCTCTGCAGACTGCTTGTTTTTATAAAGCTGCACTTTGTGAAGCTAATACTTGATTTGCTGAAGCACCATGCGACCAGGTGTGGATTATGGAGAGGCTCAGGGTTTGCCCTACAGCATTGGCCAGGGCACAAAGGTGCTCTCATATTACGTCACCTGGTTGGTGTCCTACACTAGGACATTCCTCTCTTGTCCACAGGATTGCATGTTGACAGAGCTGGGAGGCTTAGAAGTGCCTTCTGAGAGAAGTTTTCCTTCAGCAGGGTCTCTTACAGAAGTCCCTCCAATTTTGGTGGTGGGGGTGTTTGTCAGGGAAAAATACTTTTTTTTTTTTTTTTTTTTTTTTTTTTTTTTTCCCTGTAGGTCTCACAGTACCTTGATTTAGCCTCCAGTTTGGCAGTCTTTCATTTGGACATGAGTCTGTTGGCTCAAACGGGAACACCAGGCCAAGCCTTTAATCTTTACATATTGCTGTTCCGGATTAATGATAATAATGATATTTACAGTGCATTCACAATGAACCTGTAAGTCATGCACAATTTGTGCTAAGAGGAGAAATGTCATTTGACTGAGTCTGCCTTGCATCTGTAGAGTTTTCTAGAAGACAAAGGCTATATTCAGTCTTTAGAAATGGCTATCACTGGCCATCACCCAGGGCTTAAGCTTCTGTTAACCTTTCAGTGTCAGAAGCTGAAAACAAATCTCGAACTGGAAACACAGTATGCAATTTGAGCTATGAGGTCTATTTATATTAAATTATCATGAATACTGACTCTATCTGAAGAAGCATTAAAAAAATGCCTAAGAGGAGGAGGTGATAGTATTAGAAAGCATTAGTGTTGAATTTGACATTAATGGAGTTAATAAATAAAGCCCCCAAAAGACCAACAGCTGGAGACAAAATAAAAAATAAAAATATTTAAAAATCATAGCCTTGTTCTCCAAAACTGCAAGCGACAGTCAGATTTATGACAAAGGAGCTTGGTAAAATCAAGATCTTTGTGGGGAGCAATTTGAATTTTTAAATCTCATTTTGTTACTTTTTTGGTGTCCCATGAGAGCTGCAAGCCAGCAAAATCCTTTGGAAAAGAACATTAGCAAAGTGATGCTCTAAGGGAGATGTGGACTTAACCCTCGTGCCATCAGAAATGCTGCTTCACCAAAAGTGCAGTAGTGCTTTACTGATACCCAACAGCTGAACGAAACCCACACACCTCCAAACCTCAGCCTAGGGAGTTTCACATCACTTTAAGTCAGACACGTGTGGAGACCCCGAATACATAACATATATATACCATAAATAATGAGATCTATGTGTAATATAGTGAGAGGTGTACATGCACAGGGAGCTCCACGCGAGGCTCCTTACAGCGGTGAGAGCTGCAGGGACAGCTCGAGCATCCCGGGGCCGGGGGGTGCGGGCAGGGGCCGTGCCCGCCCCCGGGGCCGCGGCGGGGCGGCGCTGGCGGCCGCCGGCGTTAAGAGCCGGGGCCGGGGGAGGAGGCGCTGTTTTGGGGGAGCCGGAGAAATCCCCCCCGTACCGGCCGCCGGGAGAGAGAGGAGAGGAGAAGAGAGAAGGCAGTCACCTGGCGGCGAAGGACAGTAAAACAGGAAAGAAGGGGGAAAGCTCTGTCTCTCTCCCTTCTCTTCTGCAAGAGACCCACCTCCTGTTTTCCTCCCAACTCTTTCAGCGTAACCTTCAAAGAAGACCGTCCCCTACAGACGTTATTATTATTTTTTTAATTGGTATTATTGAGATAATACCTTCAGCTGCAGAACAATTTGGGAGTCTATGCAGGACTTGGGCGATTTTGTTATCTCGCCAGCGAAATTGTTCATCGCTGTCTTGCGCTCTCAGGGTGCTAAATTGGCTACCCGAGTAGGCATGACGGAGAACGGCTTTTATCAGAGACTCCTCTCTTCAGTTTGAACACATTTGCTTGAAATTTGCTGCATGACGCTGTCCAGGGAAGCCGGATTTTTTCTCGGGATGCAGCGATTCGCCGGCTTCTGAGCTTTTTGCAGGAGAAAAAAAAATAATCTTAAACTGAGTGGATTTTTTTTTTTCTGTCTTCTCGTTTCATTGCCAGAGGACTCGAAGCTCTTTCAGCAGGGAAGGATCACCTGTCGCTTTAATCCTTAAGGGAGTTTTTTTTTTTTTTCTTTTTTTAAAAAAAGTGAATTATATTATTTATTTATTTATTTTAACCGGTGGAGGCGTGATCGCGGAGAATGAGACTGAAGGAAGCCGCCGGGGTTTGGAGGACAAGGCTGAGTTTAGGCTGGAAGCTGAGAGACTAGATCCCCTCCTCCCTCCTTTCTGCCCTCTCCCCTTTATTTTGCATTTATTTATTATTATTTTTTAAAAACAAATCATTATTATTATTGGCACAACTTCCCCGATTCGCGCTCAGTTGCACTCTATGGACAGATCTGCAAACCTGGACGCGGAGGAGCTCAAGGTAGGCGAGCGGCCGGGAGTATTTGGGTTGGATCCCTCCCTGCGCCTCTGCTGCCGGTGCGCGGAGCTCCCGCAGCCCCGGGCGGGGGGCGCGGAGCCGGGGAAGGGGGGGGGGGGGGGAGAAGAGCCGGAGGGGAGCTACCGGAACCCGGCACGGCGCCCCCCTTTCCGCGGCTGTTTGCATTGTCGTGATAGTGTTAATGCTGCTGATGGTCGTGATGGTGGTGGTGATGATGATGGTGGTGCTTCCCGGGTGCTCTCGGCGTTGCATCAGCGCCGGGCGTAGCAGAAAGCTCGCCCTGGGTGGAGGCGGTGGAGGACCTGCGGGTTTCCCCGCAGAAGTTGCCTCCGAAGCCTTCCTCGCCTGGGCATCTCCTCTTCCTCCACGTCCTCCGCGAGGAGCAAGGGGAACCCACCAGCTCCGCCCGCCCCCAGCACAGCGCCCCAGTCACCTCCCCGTGCCCAGGAAGGGGCTGCGGGGTGCGGGGCGGGGGGCACCGGTTTGAACCCCGGCTCCGGGGCCGCCGGAGCAATAAAACTTTGCGTTAGGACGGTGCCAGAGCGAGGATCCCTCCCTCCCGGCCCGGCCCAGGTCCGGCTCCCTCCCCGCGGAAAGAGCATGCCTGAGAGCGTTGAGCATGCTCCTTTACTGTGATGGAGATCCTGCCCACACCTGCTGTCAGCCCCCCAGCCCCGAGCTGGGGCTCAGAGGGCAGTCGTGATAGTAAGGACAAATCCCTCTGTCTGTCCGGACAGGGGTTAAGAGGGCAGGGAGGGGGGCAGCGCTCGCTGGGACTCTCCTCGGGACACCCTCGGGCATCCCCGCGGCTCCGAGCAGGGCTCTCCGCCCGGGAAGGGAAACTCCGGGAAGCACAGAGGGGCTGCCGCGGGCTCCGGTCCTTCTCCTGCGAGGCACATCTCCGAGTACCACCTGCCTGTAGGACAGAAATGAACAAACAGAGCGAGCCCCTCGATCCCCAAACTCTTGCTGTAAATCCCCTAAGAAAATGCCCATCAGGAGGACAGCTGCTTTGCATTAGATGTGCCAAGCGCAGGACAGAGAAAGCTAAAATGAGGAAAAGGAGCGCTTCGAGTAGTGCCGTGTTCTCTCTCTGCTCAGCCGGGCCGGGATTCACGGGGGGCGGCTGATGGGAGGGGGCGGCGGGAGCCCGGTCCTCCAATTAAGGGGAAAGTTCTGTTTTAGCGGGTTATTTTTAAAGGCTTGTCAAAAAAAATATGGCCATGGAAACACGACGTGTTGTAGGAATTGTCCTTAAGGACCCAGAGGCACATCCCGCTGGGAGCGGGGCTGCTGCAGGGGAAGGGGCTTGCATTAATCTCGCAGTCATCTGCGCTGCAATTAAGACTAATGTGTACAGCCTATGCGACCTTGAGCGAAGAAGCAGCATAGCTGGGAAGTGGTACTACTCCTAAGCATCAGCACTCTTTTTTCTTAATTTTATTTTTAATGTTTGAGGAGAGCTCCAAAGGGAGGCATTGCTATAGCTGCTGTTGGAATCTGGGCAACTTTCTTGGGCGAGCCGCTGTGGCACAAGGCTTTTCCTGCGTCTCCCAAGCGTTTGCATCGCGACGTGGCTGCTGGCGAGCGATGCCCGCCACGAGCAGGGTGCCGCACGGTGGCACCGGAGCTGCTGGGGGGGCGTGTGGCCAGCAGGGGGTGGCACAGGGCCGGCCAGCACCCCAGTGCCTCTCTGCCCGCCACCAAGTGCGCCCAGGAGAAATTGCCCACCCGAACGGGGCTCTCCGTGCCGAGCAGTGATGCACCGCTCCTGTGCATCTCACGCTAGAGGTTTTGGGTTTTCCCGCAGTGCGAACCGGCTGGCCTCTTCCCCACCCGCAGTAAAATGAGGGCGGCAAAGCTCCTGGGAGCTACAGCGGTTCCCATCAGGTGACCCTGAGGCACTTGGGCACAGTAAAGAGCAGTGCCAGCACCACTCTAAGTTATGAAAAGCTTTGATCAATTTCTGGCTAGGCTCAGGACTGAAATGACTTCAGGCATTTCACAGCTCCGCTCCTTACCTTACCCCTTAGGCCAATGCAGTCCCTTTGCCAGGCCAGAGGGACTTGTGGCATGCAGCTAGAGGGTACCTGGGGTCCCTGAGTTGTCCAGTGCGGTCTCTGCCACATTATGTTGTGCAGAGGGTCAGTATGATCAATGTCAACTACGGTTATGGGGAGACACAATGAAACTTACCCAGAATCTTGGAAACAGGCTGGACAGTGTCTTTGGTGACACTGGGTTTCTTCCGCGTATGCAAATAAGCATCAAAAAGAATAACGATAACTTCCCTGCTACTCCTACTACAAGTCAAATGTGCTGACTCTAATGATAGTATATCATATCGATACTGGAAATATATATTTGATATATAAAGATTCTATAAGTCTTGGATCAGGTATTAAATTTCAATTTGAAATGTGTGTGTTATTTATTGCACTGATTGTAATGAATTCTGACTTCATATATAATACTGTATAGTGACTGACCATTTTGAAAGGTCATTTTGTGAAAAACTGAACAAGTATCATGTGCGCAACACTTGCTAATGAGGGTATGTGTTCTTCCCCTTACTAGTCCATGCACAAATTCCTGATGAAACAGATCAGTGCTGAAAAGAGCGACTTCTATAACAGAGATTTTTGGGCTGTTCTGCTTTTCCTTTGATCTGACTCAGCTCTCTCAGATGCGTACATGAACTTTTCTCTGACTTTTTAATTCACAAGCCTGTAGGGCTTTTGTTATAAAGGAGGAGGATGGAAAAGAGACTAAATAATTATTGCATAACTGGACTGTCTTAGGTGTAGTGTTGTCAAGTACTTTCTCTCACTTAAAGTATATGTGATTGCCTATGCCTACATTTTGAACATGCATTAAGCTGTATGGCTGCATATTATGTGTTTTATAGAGCTTTGTAGTTTGTAGATGTGTATAATTTTTACAAATTAACTTACAAACTTCCATTTAATGTATTTTTTTTTTTTCTTAATGCATTTGTATTTTATTTCTTGAAATTGTCTTGAGTTTGTTTTGCCAAGGAAAGTGGAGAGGCCTTTGTGTTTGCTGGTCCACTGTTGATGTGTGTTTTTCACTGATGCTGAATAAGTCATTAGAGATTTGGTCCTTTGCGTTTGTCCAGTCATTGTTCAACTTAGAACTCCTTTAGCATATTTCTTGACTATTTATCTTATGTTTGTTTTGCAACCACAATTTCAGTGTGGTATTAGGTAGTAGGAGACAGTATTTCCTGTAGTCTATAAAGCACTCTGATACTTTTTTGAAGGAAAGTTAATTTGTAGTTGAATGTATGATAATAGTGGGAATCTTAGGATGGAATGAAAACTATCATATAGAGAAAACCATCATTACATTCCCAAGATGTTATTTTTTAATAGTATGTTTAAGTGTCTGAAAATTATCACTTTCAATATGCAAATAACATTAAATACTGTACATGATTTCTGAATCATTGTGTAACAAATTAGCTGAATTTCTTTATTCATTTTGAGAGAATGTTCATACCCTGTTTATGGTTTTATTTTTCCTGGTGAAATAAAACTGCTTACTTAAGTTCTACATGAAACTGGCCACAGATGAGGTTTTGCAATGATAGATAATTTATGTCATAAAGAAATTCAAGCAAGAAAACCATGAGAATTTAAATGAGATTATTCAATAGTTTTGTGGTCTTAAATATAACAGGGTTGTAAATTGCTTCACTGTTTAAATCAAACGAGATTAGTAATTGGAAGAATTCTGTAATTTTTTTTATTTCATCTGTTTTAAAGAGGGAGACAGAGAAACTCATGTGCTTGGTGTGGTGTGGGAGGACTTTTGATAAGCCTGGGTAGGTGGTTATATTTCTGTTTTAAGTTAGTCATTCCATAATGAAAAGTATAGTACTCTATAACAATCATTATATTCTTGGCATAGTCTACTTCATTTATTCATGTCTCTGTTTGGGACATTGACATCTGTGGATACTAAGGCATTTGTCTTATTAATGCAAAACCTACTTTATCCCACCTTTCTCTACCTATGTCCTTCCAAGAAATCATGTTTTTTTACTAGGGGCCTATCAGCAATACTCAGTAAAGACAATTAACCTTTGCATTCACAACCAGAAAATTCAGTCTTTAAACCATTCTTTGTGAAAGGTCAAGATGAAATGGTTTTAAAGCAATATACTTGCAAATTCTTTTTCTCTGTGTTCCTATTGCAAGATTTCCTCTCAGTCTCCCCATATGTATGAAAACCAGATGTGAAGTCCAGGAGGCTGGAGAGAATTCTATGCATAAGATATAGTTGTTCAGCAGACATAGAAAAAAGGTCAAGACAACAGCAGTGCTCTCAGAATACACTTTTAGAAATCATTCCCATGCTATCACTACTAGGAAACTGTACTAACCTGTGGCTGAGCTTTTTGTCATTGTATATTACAACTGTACTATGCTCAAAACTCTTTAAACGGAAAATACATCAAAATCTGAAGGCTTGGTTAAAAGGAAAAAAACACTCTATCTTCCCATTCTCCATGGCTTTTGGGATAAATATTGTGTTTTTCTCTGCCAATGTATTCTGTACTTTAAAGAATAGAAGTGAGAGATTTACATAAACCTTAGCAACACTATTTTTCTTCCTGAAATGGAAGGGGTTAGTGTGTGATACTGCTGCAAAGTGGGTTGATTCTATAGATCTGAATTTAAGACTTTGAGAAGAATGCATGCCTTACACTAGAGCTTTTCAAAGATTCAGTAATGTTAAAATGTATTTGGGAGTCCCAGTCATGCTTTCTTGGTATGTCTTTTAATCTTTTGGATATTGCCTTCCCAACTTCCTGAATAAGTCATGAACAAGATTATTTTTTAAGTTTTATGGCAAAAACATCACAGGTGACTTTTCCTGTGAAATCATTTCACCTTGCATTATTTTATGTAAACTTTGTAAATCCATGTCCAACATAGTAGTTTCTACTTCCTCTAAAGATCCATCATTACAAAGGACAAAAATAAGGATTCAAATAACAAACAAACATGACTCTTTCCTCACTTTGACATGGAAGTTGCAGGGGCTTCTCCATAGAGAAATCAGTGTCATTTTCTTTTGTTTTTGTTTAAAAACCCAACCAACCAACCAAAAAACACATAGAATGTGGCTTACAAGTTACACCACTGTCTTTATTTTGATACACTCTACGCTTCAAGAGCTTACAGAAAACAAATGCTCTGCTGTACGTTAGGCTGAAGCTGTATAAAATGTCACTGAAAAGTGAGAATTACTTAGCAGTTCAAGAATGAAGATGAACATCTATCTACTAATCCATCAGATCCTTTGCTAATTCTAAGACATTGCATTTTAACTCATTCCACAACGAAACCCTTCTTTGTGGAAAAAAGATGTCATGAGCTTGCTGTATGCAAGCACTGGGTTTTGTTTCTTCAGTGCCTGTTGGCTAAGCCACAACAGTGAGGGGCATAAAATGTGAGGTTTTATTCTCAGTTAGCAGTGTTACTGCAGCCACACAAGGCCAGATTAGCAGTATTACTACATCTCACAAGGCCAGATTTACAGGCATACTGAGAAAGTCATAGAAAGCTTGTGGTGCTCAACACCTTTAATAAAAAATACTGTTATGACCATACCTCCCTTTTACACCTCTAGATAATACATTGAGGAGGGTTGTATGATTTAACTCCTGTATATTTGCTCTGCTTGAAAAATGCTATATAAGGATGGAGTATCTTTCCTCAATTTTAAATTAGCAGTGCTTTGTGAAATCAGTGTAGTTACATCAGCAGAAGCACAGCAGTGATACATCTCAAAATCAGTGCCACAAGCAGTAAAATGCCTCAGGCATGAAAACCTGACCTTTAGCCATATTTCTCTGTTTTATCATCTCTCTTCAGTTCATCTGGGCAGCATGGTCCAGAATTTACAGGTTCTACCTTCCTGTTCCTACAACTCTTAAACAGACAAATTAGAACATTAGTGAACAGAGGTAACGTGAAAAATTGCTTCCTTTCCAGCTTGTGAGAAGGTAATTGTATACATTTAATAAACATACACAAATGATTTTGAATAAGTGCATTCCAAATGCATTGCTTCTTATGCCACAATCCTGAGTAGAAAAATGTATATTTACAGCATCATGGATTCTGCATATGGCTTTTTAGGCTTTATCTTCAGTATCAGGGTACAAAGTGTAGGTTGTTGAACCAGATCTACTGAAGTATTTTTGTTATTTTCTCTCTGTAAAATCAGTGTTCATAGTCCTTCTCATTTATGTAGGTCTTTTCCTACTCAAAATTTTTCATAGGAAATTTTGAGTTGTATTCAGGAAAGGGGAAAAAGCCCCACCCTTTGTATTTAACACAAGTGATGCGATTACCCCAGTTCAGTAGGTACCTAGGACAACAGCTTTTTAAAATCATTATAGGTTTTAATTCAGGAAAACCTTTATGGAAAATCAATTTAACTCAAAGTAGCAAAATTATCTGACTAATTACTACAACAATATGTTTTGGTGTGCCAGGACTTGTAGCTGAGGGAAAATAAATAAATAAATAAATAAACCACAGAAATTACAGGTAGCATTTTGTCCATCTGAGGTTATTCAGTAATACTAAATTATATTCTCTCTAGTTAAAGTTAGTCCATGTGCACAAAGCACTCAATGAACAGCACTGCCCATTAACTAGTTGAAGACAAGTAAATTAACTGTGTTAGAGGAGTGTTTTGTGTTTGCTCAACTTAGAATTTAACAGATCACCAACATACATAAAACAGTCAAAAGCAAAAGTAAAAAGTATCAGTAAGGCCTTTGCAGCTTTATAACCTGATATGTTTCTGTATACAGATCAACAGAGATAACAGAATTGAACGGTAATTTAAAATTCCAGGAGTTAAAGGAAGAAGAGAGCCAGCTGAACTGAGCCTCAGAATCTGAGCTTAAAGTCACATTCAATTCAAAGCCCTATGTTGAAAAGGGTATTAAATTTGAACTCAGAAGGGTACCTAACCATCACGCATCCAGTTTGCATACTGTATCCTGGGAGGGGGTCCTGGCTGGCTACCCCATCTCCACTCTGTCTTTCTTGTTTGAACTTCTTGTGGATTTGACACAAACACTGTTTGGCTGTAAGTAGCTTAGGAAGAAGTCAAGCCATCAACAGCCTCGTTATTAGAGCTTGAAGTCCAGGAAAGGTCATAGTTTTGTTTAGGAGGTGCTACAAGAAAGGTACCCACACTGCAACAGAGGCTCCATTCTGGAGAACAGTCCTCAAAAAAAATAAAATAAAATAAATCACTTCTTCCAACAGGCAATGACACTGCAGGTTCCTCAGTCTTCCATAGTAGTGCTTCTTAGGCACATCAACCACATCTCCAAGGACTAATGTTTATTTGTCCCAGATGGGACTGAGAGAAGAGGAGCGTCTTATGACCTGTCCTGCTTAGGGGCATTGAGATTCATCTTTCAGATATGTTGATTTCTCCAGAGGACTGTGATCCAGTGTTCAAATTATGGATTAATTACAAGATGAGTTCAGCACAAAATAGCAGACCTTGGCATTCACTTGATAAATGTCCAGGCAAGGTAAACTGCCCACATCTTCCCTTTAAGTGGAAAGAGTTTTTACTATTAGCTTAAGCTACTTATATTTTTAACAATAAAAGGTGATTGTACCACAACTTAGAGGCTTGTTTCAGTTTTGAAGAAAAGCCAATTTTCTGTACTCAAAGTGATTGCTTGGGCATCAGTAGAGCATTTAAGAATGTGAATCACAGTCTAATAGAGAGACTCTTGTCAAGGCTGTACGGTTTCAGGAAATATGTAAAATTTCTGTGCGCATCTTTTTTTGTTAATGGTAATTTGTCTTGGCTAATTCAGGAGTCTCCCTGCTGAGACGACTGGCTGTTGTAAATCCCATTCACCGGGTAATATATGTGTGAGGAAAGAAGTTGAATGATCTATGCCCCAATAAACAGTAGAGTGCATTTCAGAATGCATTACAGAGACTGGAAGTTTTTCCAAGAAGACTACTTGTCATCAAGCTGAAACTCATGGCATTATTTATTGCTTTCAGTAGTTTGAAAATTAGCTGTGAATAATTGCAAACTAGGAGCCACTCACTATAAAAGTACACTCCTCCAAGATGAAAAACATCCTGATCACCACTGAAGTTTAGAAGAGTTCAAGCAAAATAAAATAAAATAATAATAAGATTAAGATCCATCTGTGCTTTGTTTTGCTTGAGTCATCACCAACAGATGGCAACTACTATGTAGAAATCTCTCAACTGAATTACTCCAGTTTGTAGAGCACCTAAGGCACCACCCTTAGTTCTAACATTATACTCTGTCAAAAACTCAGTTTTCATTGGAGGTTTGGACAGCTACCAGCATGCAGGCTGGTGCATTGTTATGCCTTCAGATACAGTACCTGTTAAGTAAATATTTGTATTAATTGTCTTCTGTTTTACTTCTGAAACTATAGGTTTCAGTCCTACCACAAGACTTCCTAGCTGTGTCAGACTTCATAGGTGGTTGCAAAAATATGCAGCAACAAGCTGGTACTGACTGTCACTTACTGTAGGGCTCACAAGTTGACATTACTATTTCAGATAGACTCCAGTTTAGAAATATATGCTACATGCCTTTTCCCAATGACTTCTGCAGTTAGGCAGACATGAGATGAATGCAGAAGCTCTCTATCATGTAGACTCATGTTTCCACTTAATCTTCATTCAGGGAAAATTATTACCCATTTCATCAATATTTTATTAGATTTTCCTGAAAAAATTGGCAAAAGAATATCATTCTTCAGAGGCTAACAACAAGTTAGTTAGCATGTACTGAGCATGTACTCTTTCCCCAGTACTAACACTGACAGTTTCTCTCGCCATTTTTTTTTTTTTTAACTATATCTGGCTTTCAGGAGAGCTAGATACTATCTTTAGAATTGATCTCATACCTTTCTTCATACGCCTCCCCCAACTCATTATGAGGTGCAAGTGACTATGTGATTGGAAAATGATCTATTTGCCCAGAGCAGACCTCTACCTAGTTAAGCTCCCTATTTCATTCAGCATTAATTTAGATGAGGGAGATAATATTCACTGTTCATGTAAATATGTGATCTACTCAGTCTACTGAGACCACTTGTACTATTGCTTAATAAAATTATGGGTATGTGAGTAGCGTCTCTGTTACCCATGATAAAATCTCCATCATACTGTTGGCAGTCATAAAGCAGAAGGCACCCTTTGCCAAAGTGCTGTCTGTCCTACTGAACTTAGAATTTTCTAAGCATTGATTAATGAATGTATCTAGTAGGCAGCAAACTGAAGCATGATGAACGGAGCAAAGAGGGAGTGCTGAGGAGCACTGTACTGAAGCCTAGCACTTGATATGTCAAGAATTATAGATTATATTGAGTAAAATTCATTTTGGTTTTGGGCATAGGCTGCTGCATCAGACTACAAAGCTATTATTTTGTAACAGACATACGTAGCTTGCCAACACAGTTTTAAAATAGCCAAGTGGAATGTAAAGATTTCAAGTGGAAAGGGAAGGCTGAGTGGTACAATAACAAATGATAGCATAGTGATCATGTGCCGAGTTTGTGGCAAACTGATTCAAAATGGTTATACAGCTGTCTGCACTATTATTCATGCTGATGCATTACTAGGATATCTTAATTATTCACAGATTTAGTGCTCTGTTTTGTATTTTTTTTTTTTTTTTTAAATCGGATAAACCGAGTGTTTCATGCTATTACCAATCAGTACACAATGTGTGTGCTTTTTGCAATATGTAAATACACATGAGGAAATATTGGATGAAATTTGTTTCTCTACAGACTAGAAAACTCAAATGACTACTCAGAAAATTTGTAGGAAACACATCTGTGGACATTTGCTTTGGTGTAGGAGGTGATGAAAGGAGAAAAATAAGAGAACCTATGAAAGCAACTACTGTTGCTATTGTCAAGTCTGAGTTGGGTGGTGTTAAAGATACTGTCTTACTGTCACAGTGGAATATTACTCCCAAACTAGTATGCAATGTGCTTTATTGCCTTCTGATATAAGTATAGGACTGAAACTTGCACTCCTGAGCACTGTGGATTTCCCATAAATCTGTGGGATTTCTGTGGGATATCCTTTCACTGGATATTATCTCAGGGAAAACCTGCCCTCTTCTGTGGAACAAGTGTTCAGCTCTGCTTATTATATTGTCAGATAACCCGTTTGATACCCCTTTCTTTAATAAAGAGCTAATAGCGGTAGTAGAGACTAGTGATTACAAGTATTATCCTTGTTTCCATTTGTGGAGAAGATAGTCTAAGTCTGCTCTTAAAAACAAGAAAATAAATAGACTTACATTTGTCTCATGGTGATGCTATGCTTTTTCTTTAAAATCACAACTTAATTGCATTTTTTATGACACTCTCATAATATCTTTGATTGTGTATATGCATAAGAACTCATTTACATTTTAAACTACAGATATTTTAATAATTTATCACAATGCCAAAATATTCTATAACATTAATATGCAAACATTTCCTACATCTTCACATGACTTGCCCCAGATAAAGTCAGTGTCATGAAAAGAAAAGGAAGAATAGAGGATGACAGGAATGCAAGTCCACTAGAAGAAGCCAAGAGAACAACATGAGCTAAATGAAGATATGCCTTCCATGTTGTACCCTAGTCAGTGCAATACAGTTCTGTGCTTTTCCCTCACTCTACTCTGATCCACCGCAAATCACACAGTTTAAGCTTAACTTTTCTAGCAGTGATAAGGTGCTAAAAATTTTAATTTTAGGGTCACTTTTAAATCAAGACCCAAACTTGAATGCAGATGAATCAGCAGTAGCAAGTTCTGTTGAAGAGCGGTGAGTAGCTGGAGCATCTAAAATTGAATCGTCACTCACAAAGCAGAATTGGGAAATCACATTGTTAACTGCTTCTTCTGCATGTATTTTTTTCAGAACGTGTATAAATTGTGAATTGTCACTATCCGCATTATTCCATAATTTGGCCCAAGGATCATGGCATAAAGGTAAATGGTTGGTACATTTACGCAAATTGTCCACTTGCTGTAGGTTAAGATTTTTTTTTTTTTTTTCCTTATGGAATTTTCCCAATGAAAAGAATATTATTCTACACTAATAATTTAAATATCTATTTCTACATCAGGTAAAAGCCTGGTTTCCCTTACCTGTTTACCCATATATTTTTTTACACCAGTAAAGGGTCGTCATTTGAGGAACACTGTATCTGGAACAGATTTAAATGTAATATAGCACAAAAATGAAGCCAGAAAACAGAGTTAAAAATTTTCAATGATGAATTTTTATTTTGCGTATAACAATTACTTCTGCTGTTAGCAGGAATTAAGTTTGCTATGGTAGGAAACTTGTAAAAAGTCAAATGTGTTCCTGTAAAATGCTTTGTCAGCTGCAAGTACACAAGAATACACCTTTCTATAACTGGGATTGTAGCTCCCTTTTGTAGCATTGATAAGGTTTGTGTCCTAAACACCTGCTCAGAAGTAGTTACAAAAATGTGATTTGAATGAAGAGAAGGAAATGCTGTACTCCTATGAGGCAAAGAAATCCTGCTTATTGACCTTCTGAGCTGGGGCCCTCAGCCAGAATACCTGTGATTTGGCAGGTCATCTCCCAGTGAACTGAGAGATGCCTGTATCCAAAAGTTGAATTGGATTGAATACAGATGTCTTTGTGATCATTTTTACACTTCATTAAAATTAATTCTTATTTTATATTGGTACAAGTTGTATCACAATTAAACCTAATGAAAGACAATTCCTGTGTCTTTCACAGGAATTTTTATTTCTAATTAAAAAAATGCCTTCTGTGAACATATCAGGGGAAGGCAAGTGGAGAGAGAATTATCTGACTGCTCAATTTACTCTATCTAGAACTTACTAATATAGCTTTTATTTTTTTTTTCCCTCAGAAAAAAATATACATTTAAAAAATATACCTTTAAAAAGGAGATAAAATTGTAATGCATCACTCATGCACAGTCTGTATCAGGATCAGTCTGATGAGTGGTTTGCTTTTATTAGTACCTCCTCCTAAAAAATAAAATAAAAAAAAAAAAAGAAAGAAAGAAAGAAAAAGAAACCATAAAGCTGTACATTTTCACAGGCCAGGGCTACGAAAGAGATGGCAATGCTGTTTACCAGAGTAAATCAGGTACTACTAACAGAATTTCAATACCAAAGGTTAATAATATCATCATCAGTAGCTCTTGAAAGAGACCTGACTGCCTAAAGGCAACTTAATTTTAAACACTGAGACAAGTCAATCAGTATACACCTAAAAATATGCATCAAGGGATGCTGTTTGCATACATTACTGCCTTTCTTTTTCTTTCTAACCTGTGAGATCTTGAATTTTTTTGTTCCCTTATCAAAGAGTGTCGGCACAAATATTTCTCCATAGGTATGGGACTGCTTGTTGCTGGTCACTGGGTAGAAAAAGAGTTTCTTGGGGAAGGACAGGGCACATATGAATAATGTTCCACTCAAAATATTGCTATTCCCATCCTCTCTGTTAAACATCTCTCTCACTAGGATATATCTGGTGATGGAGGTATGTTGATGAGATGAAAATGTAAATGTCAGCTCAGCTGATGTACATTGACTGTGGCCAGAGAGGTTAGAAGGTGGGCCCATTTTCCCTTTTTTACATTTTGCATTATCAGAATTGATAGTCTGTAACATTTAAAGTGGTTAAGGGCAAAGTGGAAAGGAAAATACAATGATGTCAGTAAAACCAGCTCAATGCTCTTGGGAATAGTACACTGACTGGATCATGAGTAAATGGACATTTCTGACCAAGTGCCAACAATTTTGTCAAGACTATGTGAAGAAATAAATCTATGGAATTTAACTTCTTTTAAACAAGACATTCTTTTAATGTCTTTCTAAAAAATTAACCAGTACAAACCCCGAGTATATTTTGTGTGTGTGTGTGTTTGTTTGGAATCCAAACAGTGTAAATGGAAGTAGGAACCTGCTTTCACTTGGCGTTTTTGCTTGCACATTTGGTCTGAATGTGCTATGATCAGTTTTATTATGTGAGTAAATGTCCAACATAGGCTGGTAGAAAAGGTATTTCTGTTCATGGTCATAGAGGTAAATTAAGAAAAGTATTAGTTTCTAGTCATCTGTTTTGACTGTCAGCCTCAGGAAGAAAATAGCTCTGTACCTTCTGAGTCACGTGGAAGAATAAGATTTATGGACAATAATATAGTTACCCATTGACTCCTTGAAAGCAGTACAGCAAATCTGATTTTAGGTGTAATTTAGAACACAATGAATTCAAGCAAGTTGTAGTTTTATTGAGGGCATGCTCTCAAAACTTTTCTGAACAGTCATTTTGAAAGCCTACCAGCTAGGTCCAGTTATTAATACTACAGCAAAATATCAGTGAAGAAAAATAGCTGGTGGCAAAATACTATCTCCACAATGTATCAGTTCTAAGGCTTCTTCCAGTTCTTCCATGTGTGGGATGTACACATGCCATCTATACCTCTCCCTGAAAAAGCAGTATGGAAGAAGCAGATGTATCTGAAGTGACCATCCCATGGGTCTTGTCTCTACTGCAAACAAGTCTGTGGTAAAGAGATGCACCTTAGAGGTCATCTTATCATCTATGATTTAGAGTCAGCAGCAGCCTTGCCTGTTTTCTGCCTGGGTCCCTGCATCATCAAGACTTCTTTGCACATAAATTGACGTAAAAGCTAATACATTGCAACACATTTTTAGGACATTTAACATTTGCTTCTGGGAAGGACTTTTGCTTCCTATCCTCTCAATAGATGGCAAGATCTGCATGAAACATCTGTTTATCTGCACAATCAGAGGGGAAGATCATGTGCTGTTTTACAAACACATAAGCAGAAAATGACTCTTTCAACAGCTTACAGCTGATACAGATAAAGAGAGCTGAAAATAGTAAGCACAATATAAGATCTTGGATTCTATTTATTTTCCATTGTACCTTTTTACCTTACTTCTGAGATAGTTTTTTGGCCTTTCATTAGTTTTCTGAAAAACAACCCCTCCAAGAAATATATTTTTGCTGGCCAGTTTCTTCATAACCTATACTATAATGGCTGAACCAAAACTATCTTTCTCTTTGAATCCTGCACTTTCATCAGTGCAATTCCTCAACCTTTTTTGAAGTAGTACCTGTATTAAAAAATGTATTTATGTACATATGGAGCCATATGTGTGTATGGCTTTTATAGGCATATGTATATATATATATATTATTTTTAGAGTTTAAAAAATTATTTTTGACAGCAGTACTTTAAAAAGTATTTTATTGTAAAGTTAGTCTGTTGGTTTGCATTTGATTTTATAAGCACTCATCAGAGTAATTTCATTAATTTCAGTAAAATGTGGAAAATTTTGCTGAGATTTTTAACTTAAAATTATTTTTCATGACTTGAAAGTTTGAGCCCTACACTGTGACATGATTGCAATAGAAGAAATATTCACACAGTAGGTGGGACAAAATTTCCTGTCATGGGTGGTGAGATAGACAACAGATTTGTGCTTGCTGACCTTGTTGCTGTCTAGTTGCTTTCTTTACTGCACACCCTAATTAAGCACAGCAGAAGTTCAATCAACATGTAGAAGCAGGGCAGCGTGTGGGTCTAATTACTGCAGCCGTGCGCATGTGCGTGATGATGGGCATTCTGTAGCCAAGTGTAACAACAAAGACAATAGGCTTCAAAAAATGAAGGTCTCCACAATAATGGGCAAGGACACTTTAGGCTTCTGTAACTGGTGTAGCAATTAATCACTGTGAGGATCCTTTGATTGAATGCTTTTTCCTGAAGGGTGGTTTCCCACCCATCTCCTGATCAGTAGCAGTGCCAGGGACGGACTGTCCAACACTCAAGGGAAGATGTTGGAGGGCAGCTCTGGCTCTGCTGAAGCAATTCCACCCCCGTCTCTTCATCCAGCTCAGACTCTGAGACCCTTCCCTTTCACGTTATATAAGCTGCTGTGGTGAAAATACAGTGAGGTCAGTACTTGCATATAATACAAAATATATCTAGTCAGTACTTGTAGGAGATGGAAGCCTGTGGAGGCTAGTCATAAGAATAAGGGGCAATGCTACAGATTTTGCAGCCATTACATCAAAAATAGTCTTCCTTTGTTTGCACTGAGTAATTTGCAGTTTGCAATACAAAGAACAGAGATTTTACGTCTTTGTCCCCTCCCCCCCCCCAAGTCTCCTGCGAGAAAAACATGCACTCTGTTTCAGCAAGAGAATGCATTCATGCCTGTGATACATACACTATCTATGTGTGAGAATTATACCACACATAGTATGGTATGTTTAGGAGTGCTCTGCATGCAGATGTCACATGAAGGATTGAAAATGTCTCACATAGTTATGGGAAACACAATAGGAATCTTTCTGCAAGTGATATAATTATATTTCAGCCACGTTGTAACCAAACAATCTAGACAGCTCTAAATCTTTATTCACATGTAAAAAGATTATTTATGCATTGTAATGCACCCTTGTCCAAATAATTGTGCTGGCATATTGTATGAAAGTTTTTGTACAGCTCTGTAATAGCTATACTGGTTGGATGACAGCAATATCATTAGTAGTCTAAGTATTTCTAACCATGTGCAAATTCATCTTTTATTCCGTGCTAATGTATCACTAAGTTTTCATCTTCCATATATTTCAAGAGAAATTAACAGTACTTGAAATGCTTCCCAGGCCCAATCAGCTCTACCCATAAAGCCACACTTTCTCAGCAGAGAGTTGAACGATTTTATCTAGGAGTAGGGTAAAAGGGAACCTTGATATCCCAAGGTCTACCTCTGGAGAAGGCTTTTGGAAAGCAGAAGAAGGTGGTTCAGAGAAGAGCCATAACACAGGGAAGCTTGGCATTCAAGGTCACTTTGTCTGGTGAAGTGCAGAGCTGGGTAAGGCAACCTGAGGTAGCACTCACTGATCTCAAATGTGTCCATTTGAATTCCTTTTGATATGGTCCTTCACCAAATGTTCTTAAAACAATTGCAAAATAAACATTTTCAAGAACAGTAACTGAATAAAAGAGAAGATACATGTAATTAGTGACACTTCTCCAGACATGTAAATTGCAGAAAATACTCTTAAATACTTGTATATAGTGTCTCTGAGCACACTCCTCTGATGACTCATTATTGGTCTGATCTTCTGTGGCTGTTTGTGGTTTTAAATAACAGAAAGCATTTATTCTAACTCCTCAAGTAGCTTGAAACAGGAGCATCTTGAAAAATATCCCCCAGTGAAAGTCTGAATAAGCTTGACCTGTTTAATTTAACAAACAAACAACGAAAAGAGAGAGAGAGACTTGATAGAATGCAGGGTAACTTCAGCATATTAAAGGGCTTCAGTGTAATGGAGAAGGGCATGGTAATATGTGCTCAGGGCATGAACCTAAATGTATTCCCTATCAGGCACAAGAATATATAAAAGGGAGTAAACTTAACCAGGAAAGAGATGAATTGTTGGTCCCTTGATGTTTACAGGTTGAGACTGAATGCCTTTCAAGAAGACATGCCTAAGGCATTCATGAATTATGCTTTAGTCTCATTATGTTACCAGTTTAATATGAGTAAATAAGGAAAATAAGTGAAATAAGCCCACAACACCAAGAATAATGCAATTTATCCTTAAGACATTAAATATCTGGAATGGTGGAGTGGTCTCAAAGTCTCTGACTGAAACATTGACAAAATTAAGCCATGTTTGCAAGTGCCATAAGCACATTTTCAAATGTGCAGCAGAGAGTTGAGTAGCTATGTGCAGAGTAACTAATTTTCTCACTTTTTATTTTGGCCAAGGTTTTGTTGAAAAGATATATTGCCTTTCTGAACATAGTGTAGTGTCCCAAAATCAGATGAATAAATGTGCTGTAGTACCTTAGCTGGTGTGTGCATAGTATACAAATTTCAACCCCACTTTGAACTTGATTGCATTTGTTATGAATCCCAATTTCTTGCTGACTTTTTCCAAACAATTTAGTTGCACAAAGATTTCAAAAATAGTTTTCTAGGAGATTCCTTTGTCAAAAAGACATAGCATCTTTCATTTGAAAAATCACCTCCCTGGCCTAATAGAACCTAATAGAAACTATTTCCAAATGGTGATTTTATTGCAGGCAGAAATTCAGAACACTATTATTTTTTGCCTGAAAATACAATTTAGGAGTTGAAATATATTCCCCAATTAAAAATATCATGTGCAGCATTGATTTTTTTAATTATTTTATTTATATATATTTTGTGGGCCATTGAACTAATCTAAATAAAAGCAGCATCCACATTGGCACAAGTGAAGAGGTTCCCATTCTGTTTACAAACATATCATTTGTTTTCCAGTAAAAAGGACAATAATTTATTTTTTTTTTTTTTTTCCCAAAGGAAAAAGGAATTAGTATTGTCTTGCTGTGCTACTATTATTAGTGTGCTACTATTATTAGTCTTTAGCTAAATATTTGTTGTATTTCATGTCTGCAGGAAAGTACAGGATTACTTTCATGATTTTGTTTGGGGGGAGGGGTGTGGGTAAATGGGTAATACTTCATAAAGGTAAGGTAAATAAACAGGAGAATGAGAAACAAAATAAATGAAATCTCATGATTTTTAACCATGAGAATAAAGCTAATTTTTAGTCACCTGAAAGAAATTGGACCACATAAAACTTACATATCAGAAATAGTTCCTCTATATTTATGTTCTATTGCACTAAGCCTACAAGTGTAAACTTAGTTCACATGCATTATATTTTTCATCCGTGTCAGTAATGAGTGGAGTCAAGCTGTTACAGACTCAAGCTGCCTAGCTCTGAAGCTCAGACTGTAGCAGATGACCCAGGTGTGTTCTGCAGGTCCCAAATTAAGTTCCCTGTGGATGTCCCAAAGGCATACATTGACACATGTAATTGACACATGTAATGTAGAGTATATAGTATATAAAATAAACTATATGCTTTCAAAAAATGGTCTACATTTTCAATTGTATTAGGTGGTCTGATGAAAGATAATAGGGCATTCTTAAACATATATTGCTATAAACACAACTAGTTTTACACTTTTGAACTTTCAAATACTACCTGTTTTTCGATAACACTAATTTATAGAGGATAAGGGTTTATTATTATTATTTAAAAAAAAAAAAACAAAAAAAAAAAACACAACTATTTGTCCAGGTTGTTTTTTGCTGTTATTTTTGTTTATTTGCTTGTTTTAATTCTGAGGGCTTTTTCCTAGAATTGAGCAATGCTGCAATGGCACCTGAGTGATCTCCTTTCCTGTGTAGATATCGAGATACTGAAGTACCTAACGATATACTGGAATTAAAATAGAATAATGTGTATACATTCTCAAAGCTCTTTCTTTTGGAATATACCATTATTAGTATTTTTCTAACATTTCTATGTGGTTCATTTTTCTTCCTATTGCTGTTGTGCCATGAGTGATATTTTCTACAGCGTGCTACTTCTATGTTATCATTATTTTTATACTATAACCGATTTTATGATAATGTTTATGCAGCTGAATTCTAATTTTGATTATGTTTAGCTGAAGCCAGTGCAAGTTCCAAACTAATTCTTCCAGGCTAATTGTTTAACTCATGGCAAGGCATTGTGTTCAGCAAATGCAGCATAAAATGTAAGGATTATGTAGACAAAGCTCAAAGGTAAACTTGGCGTTCCACTCTGCTGACAAAACTTGTTTATTTGTCTTAACATTCTGAACTGTTACACTTCAATAATTTTCTTTTGCACCACAAAATATATCTGGAGTATTACACAGCATTTATAAGTTTTCTATCAAACACAAGACAGAAATTACATATTCCTTTTTATTTGCTGAGTGCTATCTCAGAAAGAAGTAATAAGATACAGAGAGAAGATAGCCTGAAGCTCAGAATATGGTTATGGCCTATAAGTGCTTTGGTTTTTCTCAGCATGAGAATTTGCTAATTCACATATTAATTGGTATTCACATATCATCACTTTGTCATTAGGAATCCAGTCACTGCTTTCAAGCACAATATTATGAAGATTATCTCACTATATTTTCAGTTGGCACAGGGTACTTTTCCTTTTTTTTTTTTTTTTAAAAAAAAAGGAATCTCATCTAATGCTGGAGAGCGAATGATAGTTATAAAAGATTATACATAATACATATACATAGGCAATTTTTTTTTTTTTTTTACGGTTTGCATGCTAATAAAATTACATAAAGACTTCTGCATATATCTCTTAAATCCATTATTAAATACAGCTTTGCTTTCAGAGAAAACCAGATTAAGCCACTTAAGAGTTGTCTAACACTGGGTCACAAACAACAATTTTTCTTTCTTAGTAAAGTAGTTTAATCCATTAATCCTTACGTAAAATGTAAACGTTTATATTAGACAATTAGAAAAAGGGTTTTTCATGCTCTTGTTCTCTTTCTCTCTCCATATACACCTGATTTATTATTCAATAACATAGTCTTTCTTATTTTTCTTTCTACACTGTAACTCCACTGTTTTAAAATCTAGCTGTATGTTCTAGATGATATTAGGGAAAACAAGTTTTCTTATGGATAGAAATTCTAAACAAATGTTTATTGCATTCTGATCTGAATTTCTGTCTATTTTGGATTTTTCTTATAAAATAGCTGTTATTGACTGAAATTTTAATATTATTCCTTTCAACTAGAAGCCAAAATATGTTAATTACAATTGTATCTGCATTAAGGCCCCAGAATTACAGAACTATAGTGGAAACTAATACCTCCATGGGCAAAAGTGAAAATTCTTGCATGATACTCTTTAAACCAAAGGAAACCAAGGCAAATAATTTCAGAATTGTGTAAAATTATATATTCTTTTATTTAAAGTGAAAAGAGATGGGGGCATATATGCAAGCACTTTGGAGGAGAGGTTTAAGACTCAGAAAAAAAAACTCATTAATTGGTGATTTGGTCTGAAAAACAGGATGCAGTTCAAGCAGGACCAATGCAAATTGCTGCAATTCAGTAAGAATAATCAGCTGAGCAATGAAAGATAGAAACTGGCTAGCTAGGCAAAAGTTGCTTGAAAAATAAAAAAAGATTTGGATGTTTTATTGAAGGGAACACAAGTTGCCAAATTCATATTGTTGTGGAAAATAAAGAAAGAGAATAAATAAATAGTTAAAACATCTGCTATTCTGGTTTGGGTTATTGCACTTCAAAAAAATACTGACAAGATGGAAAGACTGTAAGGTAAAGCATGGAGAACAATCAGGAGTCTAGAAAGTATGACCTGACGAGGAGGGAAGTAATCTGTTTCCTTCAACAAGTGACAAGAAGTAATGAGCTAATATTGCAACAAGGGATTTGTAGATGTTAGGAAATGTTTTCTAGCTAGGAAATGGAATTGATTGCAGAGAGCTGTTGTGAAATAATCATCACAGGATTTATTTTATTATTATTATTATTTTTACAAATAGGTTACACAAGGGCTTGTGAGAATGATTTTGGTGCAGTTGGTATACTGATTTAGGAGGAAAAAGCAGATGAAGATATTCTGAGTTACTTCCAGTTCTATTTTATATGGCTAGCAAGTATATAGGTATTCCAGTATTAAATTACACTAAAGAAAGATAGTAAATTTAAAAGAAGTGAATGAAAGTAATACTTAATACTCTAATACTTAAGTGACTTTTGCTTTAAGCATTTTTTTTTAATTGTGACCCTCCTTAAATATCCTTCATGCTACATAATTCAGTTTCTTTGTCACCAGTTAAAACAATGTCAAATGTCAACATGTTTTTCCTATACACTCCCCTTGTGCATGATAGGATGTACCAAGATTAAGAAACCTATAAAGGCATTACTTTATTTTCCCCTACATCTCTCATTAGCACTTACTGTGGCTCTGAGGTTTACACACTATTCAGTAAGTTACACCCCTGGAATGTTGTAAGAGAAATTGTTATTTTGTGGTTTCCATGGAGATAACCTCTTTTTATTTTTTCTCCCATTCCTCTTTCCTCATTTATTACTTGCAGCACAATATGTCTTTAGATGTATGAAGAATCTGAGAACTCTCTCAAAATACTGTCTCCCAGGCCAAATGCCAATATTTGCAAGAAAGCCCACTGCTTTGTATCAATATTGCTATAAAATCTAAATCTCAGCTCACTTGCATTTCTGTCAGCTGATTTATGTTTCTAGTCAAAATGTTTTGAAAGCAGAAAATGTAGCTGAATGGCCTTCAAAAAAATGGAGTACAAACTGAAACACTTAACATAGGAAAACCTCTCGAATCTTATAGTTTCCTTTGGACTATATTATTTCAATGTTTTATTCCTCCTTGAACATGTTTCCAACATTTTTCCATTTGGCCACTTTAGAAGGAAGTCTGTTTCCTTGGCAAGATTACCCTAGGAAACTACATTTTCATATACTCTATTGCAGTGTACTCAGATGGTGCTTAGATGTAAGGTTGTTTATAATTTACAGTTGTGAAAATTCTAGAGAAATGAAACAAATAAAGGGAAATTCCATTCTCATTCTCTTGGATACCAACAGTGACATCTAAAACATCTGTTCTCCCAAGTTCACTATAGCTCTTCTATCCTTATTCTGTGCTCCTACAGCTCTGAAACCAGAATTACAGTCCAATACTATCTGCAATTCATCACACACCCATCTCACATTTTCCCTATTTGCTAAATCCTCTCTGTCCCCATGTACTCAGGCAGGTCCTAGAACCCTGCACAAGTTACTTGCGCCTGTGCATGTTAGCATCTCCCATAATTTCTCTTCTCTTCAAATATTTTGTCCCAGGAATGTCTTCCTACACACAATTGTGCTAAAAGCCTTGGCAGAGAAAATATTCAGTGCCAGTAAGCCTATATAGAATGAGAGTTGTAGAAGTACATTTCTTAAAAAATAATAATAATAACAATAATAATAATAATGTGAAGTGTAAGGGGAAAAAAATGTGTCACAATTTGCTGATGCAGAGTAGGACTTCTGTGCTGTATCACAGAAGTCTTTAGCAAAAAGCCAACTATGTTTTGCTTCCTGAGGTAGTGGGAGATATCAAGGAAAGAAAGGGAGAGGACTGTTTTATAAAACAGTTCCCCTTTTATGGAAGTCATGAATTAAAACACTTCACAAGACTGAATTTCTCATTCATGGCCTCTGTTCCCCACAGATGGATGAAAAGTGGATAATTATAAGTGAGGAAGTCAGAAGACCTGGTGCTGTAAGTACCATTACTGTGAGTCATGAGTCTGGAGCAAATTTTTCTTTATGGCAACTTGGTATCTCTTACTCTTTCCATGAGGTTATTCATTCAATTTCAATAACAGGCATCACATTGGGTCAGTCTCCTGCCATATATATTCTTCCCTAGCACATAAGAAGATGATGTCAGCATACAGTTACCTTCCTTTGACTTTGGAGACTGTTTTAACTGATGATAATTAGTAGACTTCCTTTTCAGAAATAAATTGTGAGAGACTGGAGAAAGTCTCTGCTAGAGCATCATGCTTGATTTAGTCAAGAAGTTGTTCTTTCTTTAAATGGGAACTGACCAGCAGGCCCATTATCACCAGCAATCTGCCCTCTGTCTGCCCCCTTTGGCTACTTAATCATAATTTGCCTGGAGGCTGAAAAGTTGATTACTTGCTAGAAACTGATATACATATGTACATGTATGTACTTTTTGTCTGTTTGTTTTTGTTTTTGTTTTGGGGAACAGATCGGTGTATTACTTTCCACAGTCAAGATATTAAACAAGAATTCAACGGCAAGTTTAAAAAGTAATTTGTAGCCCATGAGAAACATTTTCCTCCTCTGTTGGAGAAGAGCCAGCGGCTCTTCAGTTTTGAACTTCCTTAGAGGGTTTGGGCTGTCTATTATTTTATATCCAAACTTGCCTTACTCAAAAACATCACCAAGATTTCTGGACCCCAAACTATGTATTTCTTGAGTTTGACAGAGGGATTGTTACTGGTTCATAGTATTAATCAATTGAACTTTCCACTTAAAGGGATAGCAAGAGCCTTTCTTTCACTCTGTTCACTCTTATTAATTTAGTTAATTTAGTTGTAGATTAGAAAACAGTTGAATTTTCCAAGACATAATTTTGGTATAACTTTTAGAGAAGTTATCAGATAATTTGATAATCTTGCTCTTTCTGGCAAGATTCTGGAACAAAATAACTGAAGACAAATCAAACTCCAGAGTGCTAAAGTGTGTTCTTCAACTGTGTAGCTTTAAAACCAAGCATAATTCCCCACATGCAGCACACGCATTTTTCATGTCAAAGTTTTTGAAGAGATTCTCACAGTATATTTCTCATTGAATGTTTTCATGTAATTTGCTAACACCAGAAATATAACAATGATAAAGATTATTCAACAAAAAGTACACTTTGCTTCTTGTGCTGTTTTTTATTTTGTGCTGTTCCTGGGTTTTTAGACACTAGGCTGGTATTGAGAATGACAGTGGAGAAGGAGTAGAAAAGCCACAGTTTGCAGCTCTTTTTCTCTCTTTAAGGATATGTGCATTTTTTTGCTAAGGCAGCTCTTGATTGACATGCACTGTTGGATTACTGGATATCTGGAACATCAGAAGCTTCTCACAACCAGGCAGCTGCAAGGCAGGCACACTTGAACAACAGTGAACAGTTTGACTTTCATGTCAAACAGTTCAGTGGCTGCATAACTCAAAAAAGCCAGTGGAATAGGTGACTGAATAACCAGAGTCAGAATTTTGTGAAAGTGTAAAATTCACATTTATGGTAATAAATATGAAAAGAAAGCAAATTGTAGAATTAAGATAAATTCCAGAGTTAAAGTAATTTCTAGAGATAGCTTTACATATTACAGAGGAATAAATTTATTTTACCTAATTTAGAGCTAACTTTTTAGATTTTGTGTAGTTGTGTAGTCAAATATTGACGTACCTAAGGGAAATTCATAATTCATAGGAAAAAGAAGGAAGAAAAGTGATGCAATTAGATAGGTTGGTGTATCTAGACAATATGTATCTCATGGAAAGTGGTGAAAAAAGCTGTTTTTCCGACTGTTAGTGATAGAATAGGATTATCTTAACCAGGAAGATAAATTTAGTCAAAGACACTAGCACAAAAATTAGCAAAGAATAATTGAATATTGCAGTAAATAAAATGATTTAACCAACTTGGTCTAGTTTAGATTCTCAACGATACAATAAAACTAGGAAACTGCAGAACAGGTTGAGTTCCACAGTATCCATCTTTCTATGCTTAGCATATAGTAAATGATCAATTAATCAAAATTTTTCTACTCTCCTGTTCTTTAAAGATTCTACTTTTAGATCATCAACTTATTTTAAGCCTGTGAGCGTACTTGAAAAATGGTTAGAATCCTTTTAGCTAGAATACTTACACGTATTACATTACTTTGGATTTGGCAATTGACTTCAATTATTCTTGTTACAACTGACAATGTAGAATATGATCTGTTAATGTTGTCTGTCTAATGTTACTGAAAGCTTGACTTTTTTTTTTTTTTTTAATTTCAGTTTGTTCAGTCACTGTTGAGCCATTTCATTATGATGTCTTTTGATAAATTCTGAATGAAATATGACTGACATTGCATGGCAGAAGTCTTTTTATAAAATATGTTAAGAAGTTGCACTTCTGTTTTTGAAAGTATCAGAGTCAAAAGTACTCAGAAACTTCATGCATGTTCTATAGAGCCAAGAATTCTATAACTGTAGTGCCCAAAACCCTAAGCAGCTCATAACTTCAGGTATTTATTTGTTCTCAGTGAAGTTCTTTCCATGGGAACACCACTGATAATTTGATAATTTGACTCATTTAAACTATGATAAGTCTACTGAAACTTCTGTTAAGTTTATATTTCAACAAGTTGCTAGTTCTGCAACAGGACTGAAGAAAATGGCATTCTTCTTCCCTGTTCCTTCTATAGAGGATGGCCATTCATCTTATAAAATTATATATTATATCTTTATTCATAAGGAAGCAGCAGTGATCAGAAAATCATATATAATTGTGTCTTTTCAAATTAGAAGAGAGCTCTTCAAAAGGCTTCAATAGGAAAAGATTTTACTGATGTACTTGCTAATTGGTTGGGGTGGAAACCTGTGCCTAATTTTGAATTTTAATGTGTCACTTTACCTTCTAAACTTTACTTGTTGTTTCATTTTCTCAGCTAGATTAAAGTGCACTTTCCTACCTATTTTTGCTTCTCTCTCCATAGAGATACTTCCATAGAGCAATCAAATTGTTCCTCTTACTTGTTAAAAGAAACAGCTTGAGTTCTTTGAATCTTTAATTGTAAAACAGGTCCTTAGGTATTCATTTTTTGTTTGTGGCTTTCTTTCTATAATGTTCACAATCCTTGAATGTCTGTTATGAGAAGGAAGTTCCAGAACTATTTAGAGATCTTTCTGATGAGCAGAAGAGCAAGATATACTACAGGGTCTCTGACAGAATATACCTTTATATATAATATTCTCAGATATTTTTGTTTATATACACATATGCAAAGGTTATATTACTCATGGTGTTTCATGGATGACTTGAGTTTATGACCATTAATCTGTCTGCTGTCAGCCAATGCTTTCCAGAGCAATAGTCCACTCTTTTCTCTGTTTAGTCTGTATTTAAAGTGTATCCTTTTTTTTTTTTTCCGTAGAAATATATGTCCACTCAGTATTATTTAAATTCACACAGTCAACAGGAGCTCTGTCTCTTTTGTGGTGCTCAGTGTCACAACTCTTCAGGCGACAAACCTATGTGCTGCATTTATTTCCTTGGCCATGCAGACCTTCTAACACAGTACCCTCTAGTCCAGTCCGAAATCTCAATAGCAAAGAAAGTAGAAAGAAAAAATTACTTCTTCAGTAATTATTAAAAGTTTATTATTATTATTCCACATTTATTTTTGCAGTCATCTTCTTAATGCATAATTTCAATGAACAACCTCTTTGTGGATTGTTCCAGTACTTACTGGGTAGCAGTGGTACTCACTGCATACCCATGTTATACAGTGTGGAAGGTGCCATTTTTAGGGAATCCAACCTTTTATGAGTTCTTCAATAAAACTACAACAAGCATGAACCTCAGTGGTGGGAAAAGAGAGTGCTACTACGATAGAATCTGTCCCTCAGCAGAAAATAATACATGAAAACACACTAAATATCAGTTAGTCATTGATGCATATATCAATGATCTGATTTTTAAAGTGTCCCCATATTTTTCATAGCATTCCTAAAATGATGTGGAAATTATGAAACTTGTCACTGTTCACAGTGTTCACATCTTGGCTGTAAATCCTTGAACCATAACACCACATTTATCATCTATCTTGTCATATTTAATGTCATATTTTCAACTTGGGCTGTGATTATATGTAGGTTCTAGCTATGGAGACTTGTTGGATTTTTGAAGTGTAAGTTTAGATACTGAGATACTGCATACTTTTAAAGTTCAAATTATTAAGATTCCTTGTTTTCTTGCTTTGAGCAGATTTCAGCAATAATGTGATATCTTATAAAAGCATTTAAGAACTGTACGGTATGCTCCCTGCAGTACTGTGCAGCTCATTATGAGCCAATAAGATACATATGACATTTACTGAATGTCTCTTTCCTAGCTCCTAACAAGTAGTTCCTAACAAATTTAAACACATTAAACAATTGAAATTCATGAAGTACTGTCTGTGTCCAGTGGCTGCTGGATTAAGTTTTTATTTAGGCAGGTATAAAAATGGAGTTACACAAATTATGACAGAATGATCAGCTTAGATTATTTAGGATTTGGTACCAGATTGATGGACACAAACATAATTCCTGTGCCTTTTACCGGTTTTACCACTATCAGGAGAATATGTTCCTGCTGGTTTACTTTCAGTATTACAGTCTCTCTCCTAATTTTTGGCATAAAGCAGATAAACAGATTTCTTCCAAATAAATTGCTCCATCTTTGTCAGTAAAATACAGAAACCATACAATATGTTGAACAACTGCTAATATCTGTAGCTGAGCTTTAAGAAGTGTTTCCATTCAATCTTATGTGTGCTGAAAACAAACAAACAAACAAACACGTATACAAACTTTATGGTGAAGTGTTGGTGAAAATGGAACAGGTATAAGTTTTTTTTTTTTTTTTTTTTTTTTTTTTTTTTTTCTCTCCCCCTTTTTTTTTTTAACTGAATCACAGAATCAAAGGTTAAATTGAGTGGGAAAGGACCTTGGGAAGTCTGCCAGCTTCTTCTAAAGGTTGTTCAGGGTTTGAAACTGCTTTGCAAAAAGGTTGGTTTTTGCGAAACCTCTCTCCACTGTTGAAGTGTGGTTACAGAGGAAAAAGTTTATTTATTTTCAGTTGGATGAGGTTTGGGGCTTGTTTTTTTTTTGTTTCTTAATATGTGTTTCTCAGTCCACATATTTAATGCTGTATTATTTTATTCAGGTTAGAGAAATGTTGCTTTTCTGAGGAAAAATAATTAAGTATATAGTTGGAGTCTTCAAGAAAGAAATCTTAATGGCTCAGGAGACATCTGTCCCCACGTGCCCAAAGACAAGCCAGAGCAGAAGAAGACCGGCCTGGCTGAACAGAGAGTTGTGGCTTGAGCTTAGGAGAAAAAAGAGGGTTTATAATCTTTGGAAAAGAGGGCGGGCCACTCAGGGAGACTATAAGGATGTTGTGAGGCGGTGCAGGGACAAAATTAGAAAGGCCAAAGCTCATCTGGAGCTCAACCTGGCTACTGCTGTTAAAGACAACAAAAAATGTTTTTATAAATACATCAGTACAAAAAGAAGGACTAAGGAGAATCTTCACCCTTTACTGGATGTGGGGGGAAACTCAGTTACTAGAGATGAGGAAAAAGCTGAGGTGTTTAATGCCTTCTTTGCCTCAGTCTATAGCAGCAAAACCAGTTGTTCTCTGGACGCCCAGTACCCTAAGCTGGTGGAAGGGGATGAGGGGATGGGGAGCAGAATGTGGCCCCCACAATCCACGAGGAAATGGTTGGTGACCTGCTACAGCATTTGGATGTACGCAAGTCGATGGGGCCGGATGGGATCCACCTGAGGGTACTGAGAGAACTGGCGGAGGAGCTGGCCAAGCCGCTTTCCATCATTTATCAGCAGTCCTGGCTATTGGGGGAGGTCCCACTCGACTGGTGGCTAGCAAACGTGACACCCATCTACAAGAAGGGCTGGAGGGTAGACCCAGGGAACTATAGGCCTGTTAGTTTGACCTCAGTGACAGGAAAGCTCACGGAGCAGATTATCTTGAGCGTCATCACGGGGCACTTGCAGAGCAAGCAGGCGATCAGACCCAGTCAGCATGGGTTCATGAAGGGCAGGTCCTGCTTGACGAACCTGATCTCCTTCTATGACAAGGTGACATGCTTAGTGGATGAGGGAAAGGCTGTGGATGTGGTCTACCTTGACTTCAGTAAGGCTTTTGACACCGTTCCCCACAGCATATTTTCCTCAGGAAACTGGCTGCTCATGGCTTGGGCTGTTGTACACTTCGTTGGGTTAAGAGCTGGCTGGATGGGCGGGCCCAGAGAATTGTGGTGAATGGAGTCAAATCCATTGGGAGGCCGGTCACTAGTGGAGTCCCTCAGGGCTCGGTGCTGGGGCCAGTCCTCTTTAACATCTTCATCGATGATCTGGATGAGGGGATCGAGTGCACCCTCAGTAAGTTTGCAGATGACACCAAGTTAGGTACATGTGTCGATCTGCTCGAGGGTAGGAAGGCTCTGCAGGAAGACCTGGATAGGCTGGACCAATGGGCCGAGGCCAACAGTATGAAGTTCAACAAGGCCAAGTGCCGGGTCCTGCACCTGGGGCACAACAACCCCAAGCAGAGCTACAGGCTGGGAGATGAGTGGTTGGAGAGCTGCCAGGCAGAGAAGGACCTGGGAGTGATGGTTGATAGTCGGCTGAATATGAGCCAGCAGTGTGCTCAGGCGGCCAAGAAGGCCAACAGCATCCTGGCTTGCATAAGAAACAGCGTGGCTAGCAGGTCCAGGGAAGTGATTGTCCCCCTGTACTCAGCTCTGGTGAGGCTGCACCTCAAGTACTGTGTTCAGTTTTGGGCCCCTCACTACAAGAAGGACATGGAGGTGCTTGAGCGAGTCCAGAGAAGAGCTACAAAGCTGGTGAAGGGTCTGGAGAACAAGTCTTACGAGGAGCGGCTGAGGGAGCTGGGACTGTTTAGCCCAGAGAAGAGGAGGCTTGGGGGCAACCTTATTGCACTCTACAGGTACCTGAAGGGAGGCTGTAGCGAGGTGGGGGTTGGTCTATTCTCCCACGTGCCTGGTGACAGGACGAGGGGGAATGGGCTAAAGTTGCGCCAGGGGAGGTTTAGGTTGGATATTAGGAAGAACATCTTTACTGAACGGGTTGTTAGTCACTGGAAAAGGCTGCCCAGGGAAGTGGTGGAGTCACCATCCCTGGAGGTCTTTAAAAGACGTTTAGATGTAGAGCTTAGGGATATGGTTTAGTGGAGGACTTGTTAGCATTAGGTCAGAGGTTGGACTCGGTGATCTTGGAGGTCTCTTTCAACCTAGACTATTCTGTGATTCTGTGATTCTGTGATTCAGAGTCAGATCTCAGAGTCCTGGGACCTCATTACATAGGACAAATCTGCAGATCTTTCTGTGCTTAAATGACAAAATTCTGCCAGAGTCATGTTTCCCACTACAGAAATAGAAGTAAAACCCCTTAGTCTTTTGTAAGGCATTTTTACTTTGTTTAAACTTTGCTGAGATTTGGAAATGTTTTTGGATAATTCAGACACATATTGATACTGTCAAGGAATTTGTCGCATGTGTTACATGTAGAAAAGCTACAGACAAAGAAACGGATCTGCTTTGAAGAGATTCTCCAATTACATTGGCAGAAGTGTTGCATGTGCATTCTGAAACAGTAGTTACATAGGTGAACTATGTTGGTTGCTGAAAATTATTAAAGAAGAAGTGAAACACACAAAAGGAACAGGAACATGGAAACAAAACTAGCAATTGCAAAGGAGATACAAAGAAAATTAATTACAATAAACATCTCAAGACATAAGAAATATAAGTAAATGGTAGGCAATTTGCATTACTTGGTTGCATTTTTGTAAATTGGGACTATCTATTTTATTCAAAAGGCTCCTGGCCTGTTTGCTGTTCCATCCTATCTTTTTGCAGTGTATTGCTGCAGTACTTGAAACACAGTAGGTGGTATCCTTAAGCCGGTATAGGAGAGAATTAAACATGGTTTCCTGCAAAATGCCTGCACAGCTTGTTATGAACTGCAGTTTGTCTATGTAACTGAATTACATAGTGCAAACAAAGTAGTGAGTAGTTTCAGTGGTCATATGACTCACACATTGACTGCTTTAATGATTTTGCTTATTTCAATTTTCATAGGTCTAATTATGGTCATTACAGATATTTGTGATCTCTCCATCATTATCATATGTTGGGTCAATGATTTATCATGATTTATAACTGCTAATTGCTAACCAGGTGGCATAGGACTATAATAAACCACTCTGTTCATTAAAGCAAGTATTCTCAAATGGCCTGTTTTTTTAGATTTTTTTTTTTGTTTGAAAATTTAGAAATGTCAGAATTAAATAGTATAATACTACCTACATTTCTTTACATCTCATGCTATATGGATATTATTTAAATCAAAATGAAGAAGTTAAAGAACATTTTTCCTAGTGTGGTATACTGGTGTGAAAGACTGCCATTTTCAGTGTCCAGATCAGTGATAGATTCTGTTTTCCTAGACAGTTTCTGACCCAACCTAATTTCAAGTAGTACTTAATATCTGTTCTACTGTCTCTGGCATACTGCTGCTGTTACCTGTTAGAGGTCATGATCTGCAGAAGCTCTCAGTATATCTGAATGTTCAGATTAATCCTACTGTGTAAACACAAGAATTTGTTGATTCAAAGTTCCACCTTCATCTATGAATTTATGCATATTTAATGGGTCTTTGTTATCTTTAATTTCAAATGAGACCACAACATTTGAGCTTTGTACTATTAGACTCCCTAGTTTTTTTTCTTGAAAGACCAAATATCAGGTGGCTTTTCTGACTTCAAAGCTCCCTCTTTCAAGTCTTCTGATTTGACTACTGTCTGACTGCAAGAGGATTAAATAGTTTTACCAGCTCTGGAGAGGCACTTGAACTTGAATAATTCTACTGGAGATCTGGACCTGAAACTTCCACTAAATCTAGTACTTAGCACAAAAACAAACAAACAAACATAGTTTAATGATGTATGGTTATTTCTGTTTTTTAGTGACATAAAAGTGAAGTCTGTTTACATCAGACCACACTGCTAGTATTCTCTCCCTGACAAGGTGTTTAATGTTTTCTGCTTTTATTAATTTCAGGTACAGACAAATGCAAGAAATGGGTTTGAAAATTGGTTCTATACTCTTTAGTGTCAGTAGTGATAAATCAGTGCTGGATTTACTGTCTATAAGCTGCAATACAATTTTTTAGAAATTTTGCATCACGTATGAGAAAAGACAAAATGTGACCATCAAACATCTAACTCCAGTAGTGCCTTTTTCAGCAGAGAAGAAACAAGAAACAATATTGCTTAGTAAGAGGTCTGTGTTGGGAGCACTTCCATAATCCTGGACAATAGTTTGCTTTTCTGTGTTTAGAACTGCAGAGTTTCTGTTTTGTTATAGATAACTCTGTTCAGTACTTACAACATTTGTGTGTGGTGTAGAGATATAAAGCAATATATAAAGGTTTTTCTGCAATACACAATGCCAAAAACAAGAGAAGATATATTCATGATCTGAAAAAACGGGGAAATGTTAATCTGGACCAAATCCATTTGTTTCTAATTTTTAACCCAGATAAGAGACCAGAGTTTTTATCTGAATATAATTTTTGCATTTTGCTCTTCACTAGCCAGAGTTGTTATCCTTTTGAAAATACTTCTCTCTTTGAGAAAGAAAACATTGCCATCCAATATCAAAAGTACACAGAATTAGTTTGATTCTTTTAAGAGAAAAACTTCACCAATTTAGTCACATCATGATCTTTAATAACATGTTGCTGAAGGTCAGAAACAACTATGACTGATTTTTTAAAGCAAGGTCATTTCATAAACAGGTCACACTCATTGCTATGTTTCTTCCAGTTTATTCGGGGAAAAGTAGTCTGGGAGATGGTGTGTTTTCTGTCAAATTTCTTTTTTCACAGGTACAAAAACCAGCAACCCCCAAAAGTGACACAAAGTGACACACAAGCTAGGATTTAACAATCTTACACTTATCAAAGTCAGTGCGGAATCATGAAGACACATTTAATATATTGTTTTTAAAATGCATAATACTTCTCAGTTGATAAAAATAAATGCCTTTGTGAAAAAGTGTGTATTTCTAAAGGAATGCAGACATCTTTTATATTGAAACCTAATATGATTACTTATTTTAAATACACTATTTTTCTTCCTTTTATTAAGTAAACTAAGTAAACTCTTCCATTTCATTTTGAAGTGATGTATATTACTTTAACTAACACACTGCCTGGTAAGCATGTGATTGCTTGTATTAGTAATTACGTTTTCATGGTTCCAACAAAAGAATGAATTTCTGAGGGTAAAAGGTGAAGTGGATTAAGAACATTAGCTGAGTCAGATCAATGGGCCACCCAGTTTAGTTATTTTCCAGGTCTAAGAGGAGGCAATGGGAAGTGCTAATTAGGGAAAGCACCTGAGCCTCACTATTTTGTGTGGTCTAGTCTCTGACCTCTTCCTCTTCAGTATCTCAGAACTACTGTTTTAGGGGTGTTGGAGAGTAAGATCTTGCTTATGTCTTTTAATCTCCATTTATGTACCTACTGACCGAGTTTCTGTAGACTTCTTCTGAATTTACAGATACTATTTGCCTCCAAAACCTTGAGATGTAGTAACAAATAATAGAAAGTGCTATTGTCTGTGTAGGGTATTCTATTTCATTTGCTTTTATGTTCTTTTGCTAGTTTTATCAAGTAGTTCTTAGTTTAGTATTATGCATTTTAGTGAGTAATAGTTATGTGTTTACTTATTCACTGCTTTCAGGAGTTGCTAAAACTTAACCACATTCCCTTTGTATTGTTCTCTCTGAATTAGAGAGTCATAGCCTTCTTCATCTTTTGTTATATGACAGCTGCTGCAACACTTTAATCATTTCTCTTGCCCTTGTCTGTCCTTCTATGGTTTCCACTGTATTTTTCTGGTATCTAAGTCAAATATATACTTCCTGAGATGTGGAGTCACATGTGCTGCTCAAGATGTGGACTTGCCAAGGTTTTTAGAGGGGATCTTTATAAATGTGTTCCTTGCCTTACTCTTGATACCTTTTATGAGGAGTGCCCAACACCTTGTTGTTTCACTTTGAGTCCTGCTGTGTGTTGAGATGATGACATCAGAGAAATACCAATGATGACTTAACAACTGTTTCCTATGAAGTCATTCTCAGATCTGGATTTGTGGTAGATGGTTTAGATTATTGTTTCTTTACATTTATGTAATAAAGCATCTGCTACCTTTTCCACACTCTATGAGTACTATTTAGAGTTCCTTCCTATAAAAGAGTTCAGTATCATATGTCTACTGTGCGCTTACCCTGTGAACCACCTCCTGCAACTCATTGTTAAGGATGTTGGATAGAACTGGTTCCAGCAGTGATCCATGGTGGGCTGTTCTTACCCATCTTTATGGGCATTGAAAAGTTGACATTAGTTGACTCAGATGCTTTGACAATCTCTGATGTGGAAACTTGTCATATAATTCTTAAAAATATATATTTTTTTCTCCACTTGATCCCCTTAAACACCCACTTGCTGTTACCTACTGAGACACCCTACAGACTTCTGGGTAGGTTTTCTCTTTACAGAAGCCATGCTGGTTCTTGACAGACCTTGTATATCCATCTATCCATGTATTAGTTCATTCAAGTCTTAACTCACAAAGATTTGTTTTGTTAATGATTGTGAGCTCTAGATAGGCCCTGGCGAAAGCTGCTATTTACATAATTGAATAGCATGACCATGAAACAAGACATATTATGACAGAGGATCTAATCTAACCATGTAAGTATTCCCCCTATGGGGTGGAGGGTCATAGAGACTTTTTCTATCTCTTGTGTCTTGTTATTGGTTATTTTGGAAGTTTCAGGCTCTTCCGCTGCTGCCTCTTACTTGAAATACTACATCACTGAATAAAGGGGTCTACTTTTATGTGATAGTAATTTTCCTGGCTAAAACATTATGGAATGTGAGAAATGCTTATAGACTGACGATAATGCACATAATGAGTTTTCATGTCTGTGTATATATAAAATGCACACACGCAACATAGAGCTTGCTTTCCAGATTTCTTTTAGTATTTAAGCATGTGCAGCCAAGACACATTTGTCAATTTTAAAGTTAAATATTTTGGCAAATTATTGGTGGATGTTAGTAAAGCATTAATGTTTTATTTATTAATGTCTGATTCTGAAGAGCAACTAAGGAAAATAGCTCAGAAAAAATTATTACTCTTGTCATTATTAATGTGTACTTTAGCAGCACTTACAGTATTCCCAGTGCTTACTGTAGAGATAGGAATATTTCTTCCTTGCTTCAGAGTGATCACAAGAAGTGCAGGTAAAAAATGACAGTTGGGGGCAAGATATTATAAATGATTTAAAATGAAAATCAGGTATTGCTAGTTGCACATCAAATTTTGATCATAACGAAAGCAATACATGGAGAAAAATAATTTAATTAAAACAGGAAAAAGGAATCCAGCAATGTAAATAAATGAAACTTACACTGCATTAATCTGATGGTAGCTTCTCTACTCATTTATAACATTCCCTCAAGAAAAAAAGTTACTTTAACAAAAAATTCCATTCAAATGCATAATTTCCTGTCAATAGTTTAAACTGATCACCAATTTCAAGCTAAGCTTCCAAAGCTAACCTGGGCTTAAAAAAATGGAGCAATCTTTCAGAGCTAGACAGGAATGTTAGCCAAATAATTCTGCACTATTACAGTAGTATGGGGCGCGTTGCCAAATAGTTTTTAATTTATTTCTAACTACCCTAAAACAAGATTTCAATGTAAATGTACTCTACGCATTCTGCAAGTTTCCACACATTTGAACTTATGTGACCCTAAATGTTAACGGTTCAGGGATCTACAGCTGCTTACAGAAATTGAAATTTCCAAGATTTTTTTTTTTTTTTTTTTTTTTTTTTTCCCCACAGGCTGTAGGAAATTGTAAGAAATGAGCTGAAGTGGCTGTCTCTTGCATACTTGACAGAGAATGTGGATGGAAAACTGTTAAGTTAATTGCAAGGAGCTGAATACTACAGGATGCTATATGAACAACGGGAAATCAACTACAAAGATATCTTTGGATGATGACTACAGATGGAAACGCATCAAGGAGGTTAATTTATTTAGGTGAAAACTTAATGATCAAATTAACAGGAAATCTTCTTAGGTCTAGAGCTCAACCTGAGCTACTTTCGAAGTCTATGCATAAGATGGGAGGAACGAAGAAAAAGATATGTAGTATCTTAATTTATTATTACGAACAAAGCAAGATTTGCATCTTAATCTGATTAATGATTGGCTTTTTAAAAGTTAAAAATCTCAAGAGGCTCAAATATTAGTGTGAGAGAACTGTAACATATGGAAGTTTACACCCCAAAACATGGGGGATTTCTGGACAGGATGTGTTTGTGTGGTTTTGACTTTGTGAACACAAGTTACGAGACTTTGAGTCTCACAAAAACAATTTTAGAAATCCTCAGGAAGTGAAGGCACAGAACATGTGAGAACTTGTGCTGTCTTCAAATTGAAAGCAAACAAACAAATAACATGAATAGAGTTATTCAGTTATTCTTCTATGAATGTCTGAATTGCAGAAAAATTTCTCTTAGGATTTCTAGCTTGGTTTCCCAAGTGCTGGACGATTGTTTTTATGCAATCGTCTTTTAATCCAAAGCACACAGAGTAAATATGAGCCTGGTCATGTTATTGGGAAAGGAGGGTGAACCAGAATATGTATAAATTTTGAAGATACTGGGATACTATGAAATAATGGAGAAAACAAGGGAAAAAAGGAAAGGTATTACTAATGCTGATGGAAGGCCTGAGATACTTTTAAAGCTATTAATAATTTATTTTTTTATTTAAAACTATTATTAATTATTATAGAAAAATGAAAGCACTTAGCAAATTTCAGAAGAAATCAAATTGATTTCAGAAGAAATCAAATCTAAGTAGCAATTGAAACTGGTAAGAAAGCATTTTGATTAGGATGGGAAAGAGTACAGATCAAACATTATAAGCATATGCATCCCAGGCTCCAAATGGCATGGACCACACCACCTGCAGTGATTTATAAAAAGTCATGGAGAATTGTGAAGGTGCCACAGGGATACAATAAGTGTACTGCTGATCAAAAGCATGATCCTGAAAACTGCAGCACAGTGCAAGAGTCCAAACTTCAGTATGTTACCAAAACTTGTAACAAATAATGCTTTTACAAACACTCCAAGTTTACTGAGCAATAAATAGAGTAGGGAAAGAAAAAAGAATATCAGGCATACATAAGCTTTATATAATGAATAGCTGACAAAAGGAATGCAGAAAGTTTAATATATGTAAAAATTAATGAAACACTTTTGATGGCAGGAATTACTAAAAAATTAATTTGCAAAATCTCATTGGAAAGTTAATGGAAACTGGCTTGAGTAACCCGAGAACTGAAAACGGTCTGAAAGACTATAAACAAAAGGTAATAATAAGAAACAGCATATTGAGCTGAGATGTGAATGGTAAGAAAGATATGTAGTGGGATCTCATGGAAATCAATTCAACGTTTGATCTAATTTAACACTTTCATTAGTAACTAGCAAATGATATAACCAGCAAGTTAATGAGTTTCTTCAGATAAAGATGTACTAGGAAGGAATAGAGGCACCAGTAAAGTCAGTTCAAAGATCTAGAGGTTAAAAATGGAACAAAATTATTTGATGTGAGAGGCCACAAGCTTTCATATGTGGTGGAAAAATCATTAAGGCATAGGTAATTGTGGACCTTTTTGTATTAAAGCACGTTTAGTATTGGGATAAGAAGAAAATCATTGTGTGGAAGTCCTGATCAGTGTTATACATTTGCAAGAAGGAGGGAGGTGGTGAGTGCCCTGGTGTTCTTCCCTTAGAACATGAACATGGTGTTGGCACTTCCACACTTGCTATTGTGTCCACGGTGGCTACTGCTTTGCTTTTTGGCAGCATCTATACTTCATGTTTTCCACCCAGTTGCAGACAGCAACATAAATTTGTAAAACTGATGTGAGTGGAGAACAGGAAAGGAGTTTTATTCGAGTGCATTTGCATGGATTTTCAGGCTCAGACAAGAAATGTGTCTGCAAAGATTAAATCAGAAAAGAGGTTGTGTATTTACACTTAGCACTTTTTTGAGGGTGGTGGTGGTATTTTGAAATGCACACCTGGGCTGTAGATTCTAAGTGTTACTCTGAACCTGTTACTTTAATCCTTGCTTCTTTTGCTGGCTGTTTTGGTTAACTTTATTCAAAGTCAGTATGCAATAACAGACTGGTATGTCTTTCATAGTAACCCTGCTGCTAGTTTTGTTTTCTTGCTTGATATGACTATTTAATGCAACATTTTGTGCTGTGGGCTAGGATTTTCTAGAACAACTTTACTGTTCCAGTTGACAGTCACCTTTCGGGTGGTTGGATTATTCTCTTGACTCATTTTCCTGCTTATGAGCCAATAGTGACTTTGATTAAGTCAAAGGAAAAAATGCAAATTTAAAATCCAGCAATAGATCTGAGAGCTACAAAAGTTGCTCTCTTTTTCATAAAGTGAGAATATCTGGGCTGAGGCATTTAAAAATATTTCAATATATTTTATGGGAGACTTAGACAATGTTTATTCTGCTTTGCAGTGGAATCTCATAGCTTGAAATCTTGAGGTACTGAACTGTGAAACAGAATAGTACAACTGGATGGTGTCCCCACATCGCTTGATTGTGATGATGGAAAGAATATCCTTTCTCATTGTATACGTTGATTTCCAGACTCTCAAGTTGAAGAAAGACATGTTAATATCAGACAAAAATAAAAATTGTGAAACAGTTGATTTTTTTGAACAATTTTTTTTTTTGAACAATTGCATTTATCTGTGATACTGTTCAATTCTGAGTCTGAAGTCCTTTGCTTTTTGACTTTGGATGCTTCTTTCCTTAACTGACTGATAGGTTTATTCTGCCTTTCCTTCTATACATTGGAAACAAGCAATAGGTTTTTCTAATATGAGTGACTATCAGAAGGGTTGCTGCAACATGTGCATGCTGTGCTGGATCTGAATAACATGTATTTCATTTTGTTCAGCATAAATACAGAATTCTCAGGTTTCATAACTTGTCTTTCAGTGGATGAAGTGATATTGCGAACACCCAAAAGGGAGTATGAGAGGTAGCTTGACCAAAGGACACTTTAAGCTCATGTGAATATCCTGCTTGTTCTTAGCTATCTGGCATATAAACTACTTTTTAGATGCATGAAGTGGAATTCAATCAGTGCTTCAGATTACAACGTCCTCAGCTTTGCTTCCATTTTGTGTATAACTTTCTGTGTTTTTGAGTACAGCATAAAACCATCTATCTGATGTTCCATCTGATGGCTGTGTAATCATTAACATGTAAATTGTTCTGCCATGCACAGCATTCAATTTAATGTTTAATGTATGTGAATGTACATGCCCAGATTGCAAAATACAGGTGTCTAAACTTATAGTAAACATCTTAAATCCACGTTTAGACACACACTGATTATAGATGTGCTTTTATGTATCTCAGAACTGTGAATGTTCTCAGCACAGCTGGGAATTGAAAATCTTTATTCACCTCATAATCAACTGGTAGCTATTTATAAGCTACATTATTTTTTTTTAACGGCTTCCTTTGTGTATAGATTATCTGTGTTGATATTATAAGACAAACAATTGGAAAACTTATCTTTAGACTTAAAGAAGAAAGGAGGAGGTGTATTCTTAATCTAAATCCTACTGAAAATGGTAGCATTAAAGATCAATTTTCTGGGTTCAACTAGTTAATAAATATCTTCAAGAAGGAATTAGCTATAAATTACACTAAATCTCTTAAATTACACAGTTCGGTGTTCTATTATCAAATTATTTGACTGATGCTCTTAGTCTGTAGATTGCATTAGCAAACATGATAAACATTTACATTTTCACTGTGTGTGTGTGTATATATAGTGTAAATCATTTCAGCACAGGGGTGTTCTAGGCACTTGGTCAAAAGTCAGTGCCATCTGTGTTGTTCCTTGAATAAACTGGAGTAGCATCAGACATCCAGAGGAGGGCACTTGTAGCCCTCCAGTCAGTCTGTTCTGACCGAGATGCTGTCTGTACTACCAACTTCTTGTGACTGGGGTGGAAGTCTTCAAAGAACCTTATCTGAACTGAGCCAAAGTACTATTAAGCAATTATGGGTTACCCATGGCATTAGTTTGAAGATTTGCTTGCAGGTTTCTGCAATTAATTGGCATATTTATCACATAAGCTGCTATCAAAAAGCAGGAACACCTTTCAAGTGGTTTCAGAACTGCAGCTGGTGCCTGCAGAAACCACCGTCGTACCAGGAGAGCCAAAAGCATTTTCTGCTCAAAATTGAGTCTAGCCTATTAGGCTTGATAAATATTTAGACAATTACTTATTCTTTCCTGCTTTTATTTGGGCAAAATGATTTGGTTTTCTTTGTGTGTTGGGAGGAAAATAATTGAAAAGGTCATGGAATGTTTAACTAATATAAATCAGTACTCAAAGTTCCATATGGAAAATCATTTAAAATCAAAACAGATGTATTTCCTTTTGGCTGTTGGTTTGTAAGGTCTCCAACGAATTATATCTGTGAAACCAAAGTAGGTGTTCAAGTCTGAGAGAAGCACCGAAATTATTTGTTGTTCATGTAGCATCACAACCATGCGTGTAACTTAGTGAAATGAAACTCCACCTCAGATAGTTCCTCAAATAAGCAGGTGTGGTAGCAGAACAAACACTTTTAAAAATGCCCGTATTGGGGGAATCAGTCTCCATCGTGCTGAGTAACCAAACTTGCTCTTAAAAGTTGTTTCCAGTTAATTTTTTTTTTTTTTTTTTTGACAAGAAAATTCCCATGCAAATTTAAAGCTGAACTGACTGAGTTTCTGTATCACTATAGGAAAAAAAGGAATAGCTTTCAGGAAGAGACTGATAGAACAACTGATGTAGTTTGGAGAAAAGGAAGAAGTTTTGTGATAAAGTCATTCTGACCTGAAAGTTTGCTTGTGTGTATTGAGCAATACTGCTTGAGAGGTAATTAAAAAAAAAAAAAAAAATAATAATAAAAAAATCTTCTCCCTATAAATCATGTCTTGCTTAGAGTTTTCCTCCAAGATGTCAACATACCAAACTAATCAGATAATATGAAATGTAATTTGTCAACTAGTATCATCAACTTCGTTCCCGTTATCCATCTATACCATATTTCTCACCAGTGCCCTCTTGAGTTCTCATTAAGTGAAATTTGATGAGCCGCAGTGATAGCAGGGTCACCTTCTCTGGTTCACAAAGAAGCTGCTGAGCAACAATATTCTACAAAGGATTACAGAACTAATCCTCTAATTTCTCCCCCTCCGAAGATTGTGTTTCTTATCTGTTCAGGCTGGCGTGACAAGGAAAAATGGCAATTTTTTATTAACATATCTGTATATTACCTATGGCTGAGATAACATTAAATTTAGACAGTTATACTTAACGCTGACCGAGAAACAAGATATAGAAAGGCAATAGCTGTATGCATCCTCAGGAAATAAGAGAGACCTGGAAGATATATGACTGATGTAAGTCTGCTCTGTTTGAGAGCATAGATGTGCTGCGTTAACTCAGCTGAGGTTTGTCTTTCTCAGATTCAAATTCTACATGTGAAAAGGGTAGAGAACAAAGTTGCAAAAAAGGCTATATGGAAAATCTTGGGTTTGTCTTTTCTGTAAGAAGATAGGGATAAATAATAAGCTTTTTCCATGCATATAGATGCCTTACTGTTGTGAAAACCCATGAAGTCTCACACCTGAATCTTTTAAAATAATGATAAAAAAGCTACACTTTTGAAAATATTGGGCAAAGCTGCATTAATGTGAACCTAGCAGTTAATTTTTTTTCTCGTTTTTCTTTTTTTTTTTTTTTTTTTTTTTTTTTTTTTTTTTTTTTTTGGTGAAATTAAACACAACTGTCCTTGACTGGTGTCTATAGAACTGGGAACACTTGATGTACAGCAACCAGAGGATGTTTACAATATTGATTATATGTCCTTTCTTGGTGTTTGTGGAAGGCATGAAGGTTATTAGGCATTAGGTTGGATATTAGGAAGAACTTCTTTACTGAACGGGTTGTTAGCCAGCCACTGGAATAGGCTGCCCAGGGAAGTGGTTGAGTCACCATCCCTGGAGGTCTTTAAAAGACGTTTAGATGTAGAGCTTAGGGATATGGTTTAGTGGAGGACTTGTTAGTGTTAGGTCAGAGGTTGGACTTGGTGATCTTGGAGGTCTCTTCCAACCTAGACTATTCTGTGATTCTGTGATATGAAATAGATCCACTAGATTGCCACTAGTACAAAGTTGCAATTACTTGTGGGGATTGCTCCACTAGTACAAAGGCTACTGTTGTAATTAGTATTAAAATTTTCCACTTGTGAATGGCTGTTGGTTAGTCTTCTGGCATTGGATAGACAAGAACATTGGATAGACAAGAACATTAAAAACAGAAGAGAGAAAGTCCTAGCAGCCCTTTCTGATGGAAAGTATGGATCTAAACAAAACATCAACTATTAATCTCAATATTCTTAGACATTCATTAGTAGCAGACTCACGACTGAATCTTTGAAAAAGTCTACTCTTGGTACATAACATGTATAATGAGTAGAGCTGCTACTAATTGTTATATTGTACAGCTCTGCTTCTTCATCTTGTTAGTACTTCTCTGCTTGAAAACTGTTTGAATTTTCAGCACAGACTAGTATTTGGATAAAAATACTACATGTACTTAAGTATTTGATGAACTTCTGAGACTCTGGATAAATGTTTTTTAAAAGATTAAAATACAGACGGGGGGGCGAAAAACATTGCAGAAAGGCTAGCGTGCAATACATGGTATTCAGTCAAAGTCAGATGCAGTGGTAAAGAATTCAGAAAGCTATTTTAGTCTATAGAGGCTTGGTACAAGATCAGATAGTAAGACTTAATTCCTGAAATTTTGTAAGTAGCAATGAATGAGGAATGGTGAGGAAAAGGAAGCAGCATTCCTTATGAAAAGAGAATATTTGTTGCAATTATGAGCAGCCTGGACAGAGGCTGCTTGTTTTAATCTCTGATGCTCTGAAAGCATCTGCTTTCTGTCATTAAAAATATACACAAAACCTATTGCCTGAATTATTGTCACGTGCTCAAAAATATAATTTATCATGTAATAACTTGCCTTATTCCCTAAAACTGTGTCTGATCCTCATCTGGACTAACAGGTTTTTAATTTAAGAAGGTGCAGGAAGGGATAGAATAGCCAGAATTTTACAACCAGTTGGGTCATTATGTATAGAGCATGCAAACCAAAAAACCTACCAAAACAAACAAACAAAATAAAATCAAGAAAAACACAATCAAAAAACAAAACAAAACAAAACAAAAACAAACAAACAAACAAACAAAAAAAACACTCCATGTGCAGTACTAAATATCAAACTGCTGCACTACGGAATATTTATTTTACAGTTTTAATAATGTTCCATAACTCATTCTGTTGAGCAGACATTTTCTTAACTAATATAAGCTGTATCTTCTCAACATCCATGGATTTTGTTTCTTCTGTACTATCATTTTGGCATATTGATTCAATGAATGTTATCTACTACTCTAGCAGCAGAACTGATGTGCACAAGGAGGTCTTTGTTGGTTTAATCTTTTTGGAGTCTGTCACTAGTTACTGCCAACTCTAATAAATTTGTTCTTCCATCACATGTGCACCCTAGGCACTGACTATTTTCTTTCACAAGTTCACTCTTGTAGCATAGTTGTTGTCTTATTAATTTGACCTTGCTCTCTTTCCACTAGCTTTGTTACCTCTGCTTGTCTCTCAAATACGAAACACATCGTGATTTCACTTTGAATCTTGATTACTCTGTATGTCCATCCTTCTCTGTATTTCTCCACTTACAGTGTTTCCTGCTCTGCTTATATGAATTTCATTTTTTGCCTTTCAATCAGGCTTTACAGTTAATTCTACTAAGAGCATAAAAGCAAATTCTCACTAGAATTACTACTGAGTAAGCAACCTACTTCACTTTCTTTAGCATCAACATTTCTTATCTGCTGGTTCTGATAATAATTAAGCGATTACCTCAGAGCATCAAGTTCACTCCTGTTTTGTTTGTCTGCTCACTGCTCAGATTTTGTCTTTTCTCTCTTAGTAAGGTGGTTTGGAGGAAATTACTTGTGTGGAGTTGGTGAAAATAGAATAAAAAAACTTACAGATGTGGAATATTTTCCACAAGGGGGCTGCAAGGGGGTTCTGAAACATTTTTCCCCACAGCCTGCTCAAAGCAGGTCTGGTTTACATCAGTTGGCTCAGCTGATTTTTACAATATATCTAAGGACACAAATTACACAGTCTCCTTGGGCTACCTATTTCAGTGTCTGACTATCCTCTGTGTGGACTATTCTCTAGCTTCTGCAAAGCTGCTTCTACCATGCATCTTCCAAGAAGAAACTTTTTGTCATATAGTTGCCAGGATTTGGTACTGTGGCTGAGAGTTTGCTCTCTCCTGTTGGACAAGTATCATCTACCTGTAATCTAATGAGATTCATTGCTGGAAAGAAACTTCATCCTTTAACTGAATTTTGCCACTCTCACAAATATATGCAATTTGAAGGTAACTTTTTGTCACTCTGCATTTACCTGAGAAATTAAATAAAAAATTATTATTCATTTTAGAAACAAAGCTTGCATATAAAACCTTTTGACTAAGCTCATAATTACAAAATAAAAGGAAAAAAGTAACATAAACTGACCTGATTGTATTTCCTGATAGGTGTCAACTCAATGTTTTTGGCAAATACAGTAGTGGCATAATAATGATCTCAATGTTGTTCAGCTTTCCCTATGTATATATTGTTTTGGGCATTCAGCAATTGTCTTCATTGCCACCAAAGCAAAGAATGTGACAGTTGCATTTTTAGACGTTGAAGCACTAATTCTCTGATATCCGGATGCATATTACAGGCAGCTCTTGTTAATATTGATTTAATCCAAATTACCAAAATACCTCTTAGTAAGAATAAAATAGAGAGCTCAAAGGAATATGAGACTACTGTGTGACTGAATATGACAGCATTTTATTTTTGTTGATAAAACTATCTGAAAATTAACTAGTCATTACTGAAATAACATGCATTCTATAACTGAAACCATTTGCAGTGGGACATGCTCTCTCCAAGAGTTGTAACAACTAGAATTATTCAGCTCCCAGTTGTATAACCATGGGTGAATAGATGGCTACCAAATCTACATTATTACCACTGTATGGAAAAAATGCTGTTTCCTAATATGTTTAAATACAGCCTTTGGAACTGAACTGAGCTCTAACTTAAGATTTCTACAGGGCAGACCTGTGTACGTATACAGTCTGTATATGTACATTAGAGGAAAACATACTGAAAAAATACTAGATAATCTTCTGACCTTATATCCTTATATCTTCTTCCTTCAGTCTGAAACAATATTAATTGGACTTTTTTTCTTTAACTCAAAGGGTAATAAAGCTAAAAAATTCCATTGGATCAATTGTCTTCTCTCATACATCTCTTAGTCCTACTTAGTATTTTTCTGTGATCAAGTTTTCTTTACAAATACTCCAAGTGATTAATACTGCCTGTCCTGATAATAGAGCTAAGTGAGACTTCATTTTTGATAGCTGCCTAGCACCTGCTAGAGTAGACAAACATGTGCAAGTAGCAAGATAACTTTGGAAGCAATTTGTGAAAGTAGAGTGGTTCTCCCCTTTTCTGTTTTGCTTGATTTGCAGCAGATACCAGATTTGAACTTGTATAGTGCAATTTCTTGCTTTCATTTGGCTATCCTGTGCTTTCCGTTTTGCTCAAAGGGGTCCTGGGGAATGTTCAGAGAATTCAGGTGTCTTTCTGCCATTTACTTCTTGTCAAAAAGTTACTGATCTATCTGCTAGGTAGGCAAGACTATTCTTCAGTCTGTCATTTGATGCTGACATCTGGAGTTCGGGAGATGGCTTATCCAATTCTGTGGTCTTTCAAATCTACTTCAGGTTTATGTGTATGTATATATATATGTATTATATATGTCTATGTATGTATAGACACTACTTAGTAGGATTTACGAAGACTAAAAAAAAAATAAAATAACCACAACCACTTCTGTCTTGATTAGCTAGTTTCACCTGGGCTCAATTTTTGTTGTAATCTTTTTACAACATTAGTTACTAACAAGAATGCTTCCACCTTGCAAAGGTGGAAAACATGGTCACTGAGAAAAATAATGAAGAAGTGCAGACATTTCAAATCTTATTTAATAACATGATTCATTCTTGTCTTATTGCTTCTCTTTGAAGAATATCAAAGTTTCAGCTTTGAAGGGTAAGTAAAATGACACATGCAATGCTTCTAAAGACTCAGACGCTGTTACCTCAAAGTAGCCTGGTTGTCTACCACATTCCAAGCTGTGAGTGTCACTTCCCCATTTTGCTCTGAATAATTTTGCTTTACATTTTTTTCTGAAGCTCAAGAACAGTAATTTCATTTTTCTTATGAACAGTTTTGATTTATATACCTTTGTATTAAAGTTGACATGGTAACATTTTTCCCCAGTTCTTTCTTCTTCTGAGTTCCTTCTCTTTGCCTTTAGGGAATAGCCATGGAATCCCTAAAGACCACTGAATAAACTCAAAGATATCACCTCAGTTGGTACATAAACTAGGTTTTATGCTGTCCAGAAGAGGTAGTGATGCTTGTTAAATAACCTTCAGACAGAACCTGGGGCTTTGGAGATCTTCCAACTTATTTTGACTGTCTCCCTTTGATGTCCTGGATCTGTTGAGATCCCATGTTAGCATTGCTGCCAGCAGCTATTGTGGCAATTTGGTAAAACTTGTCAGTAGATGTTTTCGGTGTGTTTACAGTAATGTTCATATCAATAAATATAAGTCAGTATATAATGCTATGGCCTAAGTTTAACTGCATGTCTTCTGTATTCTTACTCCTTTGGAGAGCACATTGTGGATTATATTGTTATCAAAGCTGAAAGATCTTGGACTGTCAACAGGATAGTTTGGTTTTAGTAGGCCATGTCTCCTTTTCTCTATAAAATAGAGAGGCATAAATATTCAGTATTTCTAACCTGATTGTGTCAAACATACCTTAGCTAACATATAAACAGCAAAATGATGTTGAGATGCAAATGATTCAGGAGAAAACTTATCCCATGAAAATGACTGCTGCCTTATGAAACTGGTCTTTTTAAATACTGACAAAAACCTTTCGATGTGTAGAGCAGATGGGGTTGAAGCTTTAGCAGGGCTGGGAACCAGAATCTTACAGATTCCACATTTGGAAAAATGTAGTGCAGTGAGCAGCTGACAGTCTGGCTTATCATTGTAGTACAAAGCAGCAAAAAATAATTGTTCTTATTCTCATCCTTGTACAAGAAACAGGGCTAAAAAAGAGGATCCCAAAAGAATATTTCTATAGATGGGAACTGCATCTGTTAAAACAAAAACAAAAACAAACAAAAACAACAACAAAAAAAATGAAGTAGCATTTTTATTCCTTACCTAATTACTTTCTTAAGTTTCTCTTCAGTAACTTAGAACTGTTTAAATCTTCTCAATTCAATTGCTGAGATTACATTAAATCTCACTCGTTTCATAACCAACATTCATCATAGTCAATTTATATAGGATTATCTTCTATGAAAGAGCAAAAGTCTCTTTTTTATTTTTATTTTTTGCCCATTTCCTTTAGGCACCTTGGATATCAATGATGAACTGGAGTTCCCTTGCAAACAAAATCAAATTTGTTTTAATCTGTTAATTTTCTTGTGAAAATAATTAAAAACAAAATAGACGTAGAAGGAGATTATTTCTATGTCTTAACTGAACTAGATTTGATCAGTATGCCTATGAGACCACAACGAGCAGTAATGAGATAGCCATTACCACAAACCGTGAAAGTTCAGACTTCACTTTGGTGTGCCTCCTGACTTCTCAGTGTGTAACCATATAATCTTTAAGTTATGCTTAAGTATTTTTCAGTGGATATGGGAAGTGGGGTTTGTTTTATGAAGTGTATGAGAGAAAAGTGAGAATAAAGGAAGGTATACACGTGTATGCTACTACAGACACCTATGTTCTGTAGTGTGGAAACAAAATAAATGAGCAGCTTCATCCAGAAATCTGATGGAGATCTGTGTGATATCTTGAATTCTTGAAGCTTAATCACTTAGTCCAAAACACCACACCTTTTTCTCTGGTAAACTCTCATCAAAAATTCTTGATGCAGCACTCTGCAGTGGGGTCAATGCATAGATGACTGCATTCAAGCTTTTCCCACTAAACAGGACTTGTTTGACTTGGTTCTTAAAATTATTATGGAGGTGATTTTTACATGTTTCCAAGTGTCAAAATAGGACAGAACTCCATAAATGTGCTAGACTTTACAAAATGTGCAAATAAACTATGTTCATCTTTATTTTCCTTGAAAATTAGCAGAATTTTTAATTGAATATTGTATTATTTATGTAGCACATAATGGAATTTAGAAAGGCTTCATCTGCCTCATAGTTGTTGCAATTTGGCATAATCATTTCTTCCAAACTTCTAGCTTCTTTTGAATGAATATTCTGGAGTAGTATGTGATTTATTTAATTATATAAGCCTTAAAATATAAATAAACCAACACACACTTGAAAAAAAAATAAAAAAATCAAATTTTCTACTTGAGAACATAATGATTTTGAACTCCTGCAAACAGAAGTATATGAGCACTGAGTGTTTTATGGTAACATGGGCAGATCACACAGATGATTATGTCCATCTATATCATCTACAGATGTGTTGATTTTCAAGAAAAAAAGTGTATATTTGGTAACCTAAATATATCATCAATCTTATTTCATTCTCACTAGGCTTAGAAATAAGAACCTTTTGAACAATCAATTTTGCTATTTAGCAATAACTAAAAGTAAAGCCTAGAGCTATTTGAGCATACACATATATCATATGATAGGAAAAATCTAACTCAGATTTCCTCAACACTTGCGTGTTAACCTCCCTTATGAAGTAGGGAGTTGAAATTTCTGCACTCAGTATAATTTTTCTTAAATGTAACAGTTGGAGATAACAATGGGGACACCTCTGTAGTACACTTGATTTTCTTGTTTTCATATAATTTGATGGAGGGATTTAAATAGGAAATGAAAGAGAAGGGCTGCTGTGAAAGTATGAAGGCTAATAGAGTGAGCAAGACAATGAGAATAGACAGCAAGGAAAGAAAATATATTAAACTGAAGTGAAGAGTGGAAAAAGAGGTATTTTCCAATAAGGCTGGAATGGGATGACAAGGACATAAAAAGATACATTACAAGTGACGGATATTTGAGAAAGAAATTGACCTGGAATTGTAAGCTAACGCTGACCTACTTTTTTCATGCATGTAAATATACTAATAGGAAATTAAGATGGCATTTTCTCTGCATGACAACTCTAACATAATTTTATTATTATTAGAAATAATTTGTCACCTCAGAGCTGTTGTTATCCGTATTGAAGTAAATCAATCAAAGCTGTTGTTTTTCCCCAGGTAGTTCTCAAACTTGGGAGTAGCAAAAATCTTTTTTATGGTTTTAATAAAGCAAACAAACCAAAGGAGGAATAATAAATGCATCTCAAAAAGATGTTATTTATTTCACTGTAATTTGTCACTGGCATGCTTTCTAGTCAAAAAAAAAGTACATCATGGGAAATGATTGCTTCATGTTATAAAATACCCAAGTGTAGTTAATATTACAGATTTCACATCAGGAAATATGACTTTATTTGGAGTCATACTTGCTGGAAAAGTGAAATATATCCATAAAATATGCATACTGTGGATTACAAGTATGATTCGCCCTATAAATCTTCTGCTACTTCTTCATTTAGACATAACCTCAGGGATTGACATAACCTCAGAGGCAGACAAGGGAAAAGGAAAGCTTGATACTATTAATTAGGAGAAAGAAGCTGATGGGAGAAATTGGATGAAAGACATAAGGGAGAATGTGATAGAACAGGGGTTATGACGGTGAAGCTGGGGAAAAAGATGAGGTGGAAGGGAGAAATACTGGCAGTCATGGTTAAAGGAGTTAGAGCACAGAGAGTCAGTTGTGAATAGGTCTTGAGCATAGCCTGGTAAAAATGATATGGGCTGATACGTATTTAGGTGAAAGAACAAAAGTCTGAATCATGAGGCTGGGGTACACCAATTCTGATTGCTCTGGGAACACCACCAACTGGTAGCATGAAAGCTCATACATTCTTGCTGTTTGCCATCTATCTTTGAAACCTGTGTATGAGTGTTTCTCACTCCACTTCCTGTGCTAGTTCATGGTGATAGCTTGCCATTCCTACAGAATCCATCCTGTGTTTACACAACAGGAAGCTCTGAAATGTATTTTAATACTTCTGGCGCCAAACTCTGCAGACATCAAAAATCTTCTAGATGGAAATGATTTCACTTTTTAAATTGCAAATGAGGCAAGCTTTGCACTGACAGTGTTAATTTATAGCATCTTTCACATTTTGAGTGGCTGGTTTTGCAGCCTTACCATTTTTCAAAATTTCTGTGTGTCAGCCTATGTCAGTATACAGTCAATATGCACAACAATTTTGCATGGTTGATTGTCCAAATATCTCTAGATTCTGCTGCTTAGTGGAAGGTTGCTGTAACACCATTTGTGTTCTGATCCTGCTCCAAATATTTAGTGCCTTTAAAACTCAGATCCCAAGCTCCTTAGGATTCATCTCCACCCCATAACTTGCTTCAGCATTTGAGTTCATTCTTTGCTGTAGGTGTTCACCAGTATGACAAGATAAACCAAGATTTTAATCTAATAGCTCAATAAGTAAAGCTGCTATGAAATACTGACACGGCATTAGAGAGAGGCAGTCATCAGGAATACGAATAAGCTACTCACTGGTTGAATTGCTACTTTCCCTGCTATGGGGGAAGAACAGCTGCCAAGTGCTAAGGCTGTTGGTTATTGATGTTAAAGACTGAATGCCCTCGATCAGGACCATGCTTCAGTTGGTGGCCAGGGACTGGTACTGATTGAGAAAAGAAGGGGGGGAAAAAAGTAATCAAAGTGTACTTGGTATGTGCTACAATGGTGGAGATAAGAGGTCTGTTTCTGTTGCTGAAGTCAGTAGGGATTTGCTACTATCTTTCACACAGGGCCTCTGGCACAGTAGGAACAGTTCTGTTCATGGATCTGGCCAGCATGTCTCCACATTAGACATTAAGCACTCTAACTATTTGAAAGAGAAACAAAGCCACTTAATATTGTTTTAGAGGATCCCCACCTTTTATAGTGTAGTAATTCTGCAACCATTGAAACTTTTCAGCCATCAGTGGGGGAAAATACTGACTTTTCTGTTTCCTAGGGACTTCTCTACGACAGCAATTAAAGACTTCCTATTAACCACATGCTAAGTGTATCTGCTTTTCTTTCTAAGTGATATTAGTGATGGATATTAGCCAGTATTTTACACTCACAGTTCTGCAAAAATCTTCAGTATCAGGTCTGAAGTCACCAGGTTAAATTTTCTACAGATCTACTTTACTATTGATATACTTCTAAACTTTTTTTTTTTTCCTCAAGAAAATTAAAAAAAAAAAAAAGGTACAAAATCTATTACAAATTTCCAACTTTATTTCTATAAAACTTGACTCCCATTTTCTCAGGCAACCTTTAGGTTGCTAATCTAAACAAATCCAAAATCACAAAAGCGTATTTTGGTTTTTACTTTTCTTTCAGAAGATTAGTGTGGCTTTAATTGCAGATAAAATGCTTCTGTATATTGAAAAAATATAAAATATTCTGTATATTTTCCATCTTAGTGACAATTTTTAGTTTATATTCAAATATATTCTCTCTGTATAGTTGTGTATATAAATTATGTGTATTATGTGTATGTAAAAAATTACACATATTTATTATGTGTAATAAAATTTATTAATATGATTCTATCCTTACAGCATCTTTTATAATTTTAAATTATAAATTAGAGATTTTTCTTTAGATTTTAGTTGCACAGAAGCTAGCTTGCAAAAGGAATTAGGAGAGACCCACCTGGTAGCAAAATAAGTTGCGTATTCTGGATCCTCCTGGGACAGTCTGAGACTGCCACTTCCTATTTTCACATCCAAGTTTCCAATCCCAGAGGTAGAAAGTTCAGTTTACTCTGGTGACTGGAAAGAAACCCTGCTCTGTGTCCTGTGAGTAGAAAGAAGAGCATAGTTCATCTTTCTGATGGGCACTTTCATTATGGGAGAAAGGTTGTATCTTTCTGAAGAGCTTTAGCAGTTATGAGGTCACTAGTTTTGTGAAGGTCATGCCTACTCCTTTGTGTTGCAGCTGGCAGAAGAAAAGGAAAAAAAGCAATTACAGTCTTTAAAGCTCGTATCAACTTCAGTAGCTTTTTATGTGGTTTCCCCCTCTTTTTTTTTAGTCCTCTCAGTGTATGTGTGCATCATTTTTGCTGAAGGAAGAGAGATTCGGAACTATAAAGATAACAGAGACTTTATTTCCCACAGTTCCTGCTTAAGATGAACGGTCTCCTTGCTACTTAAAGTTAACATCAATCAGGTAAAGAGGAAAACTTCATTACAATCCTTTTTGAGAAGAGCTGTTAACTTAGTCTAGTTGAATACATTCATTTTTCATGCTTTCTAAGCTATATTGGTGATCTAGGCATAATCTGGACACACTGAAGACCCGGAAATATTTCTGTCAATGTCTGTCTATAACGTCTTCACATTTTGATTTAATTGTGTGCAGGCTTCTACTTGCAGGGTGAATAAATGCGACAGTTTCTCCTTCTTAAAAAAAAAAATAAATAAATTCTGTCAGCTTTGTATAATTGCATTTTTCACAGCACTGTCAACTGGGAAGAGTCTTTGACAAATCAGTAGTGCTCAGATTAAGCTCAAGATCCGGTACATCAACAAAATGGGCAACTCTTATCTGAATAAGGGAAAATAAACAGATTAAGCAGGAAGGTACTGTGGGACTTTACTAATATAATTAGTCTTATAAGTATGCATAGAAACACATTCTTTACTTTTGCAGTGACCAGCCTGACAGCACTGGAACAATTATAGATTTTCAGCTTCTGCTTATTCCACTGATGTTGTTGTTGCTAAAAGTCGGATACATAATTTGCATTTTGTTGGGTTACTGTTTCTTTCTCTGTACACCTCAGAAAACAAAAATGCAATTTCCATCCATAAATAGATTGTGAAAACTGGAAAAGCTCCCATTCAATGTGTGTATGGGAAGGAGAGGTTAAATAATGTCATGGCTATTACTCATACCTGAAAGATGGAGAAAGGAGGGGCAGCACTGGAATACCCAGATTATGTTAAAATTGTAGAATCACAGAAAATATCATGACTGCCAAAAGAAAGATTTTCAATTGGAAACTAGACAATTATTTCAAATATGACAATCATTTTATAGACACTAATCAGCCTTCCGTGTTGATTGAACCATGTATGACAAATCACACATGCATATTCCTTTAATCTATGAAGGGATATTGATAACACTTGATAGTGTTATCAATGTTCTTCTGTCAGATGTACATTTATCAAAGAGGAAAGGGGTAATCAAAAAGTGTGTTAAGTGCCCCCTCTGTTAGCAACCAGCTTTAGCATGAATGAAGACCATGACAAAGAACAAACTTACAAATTCTTATAGCCTTTCTAACCCAACTGCAATTGCAGTGGTAAAGCCAAGTGAACACAAGTATTAAAGCTCACTTTTCTGCAGTTAAGATCACTTAAGACCATACAAGCAATTCTTCAAATATTAGCTATATAAAAATAAGTAAGTTGAGGAACCAGCATCTTTTACATGGGAATAGGGGATTGATGACGATGTGCAAATATATATATTTTTAACCTTTATCACATGTTCCAAACTGCTTGTTCCACATGTGCTTTTGTGATCTAACTTTAGGATGGAGACGTTATTTTTAAAATTCAAATCTAACGGGCTTGCAAAATTATCTACTGCAACAAAAACTACACAGGTTACAAAATCAGAAAATGCCTGGAGACTATCTTGCATGTTATGATTTAAAGCAAACCTATGGCTTGCTTCGGGTCAGATTTTCTAAGACAGTCTAACATATTTAATATATATATATATATGTATATATATATCTTCTTATGTTTCAGATTGTTTTCAATATCTTGAATGTTTTGGGGTTCATGTTCCTCATTTAACTGACCATGGTAGTGTTTGGCTTCACCCTCAAGTAGTGAAGCAAACCAGCAAGTGGAAAGAGATAATTGAACTTGTTTAATAAGAGAAGTAAAATGGGTCTGTGTACACTTATACCAGTGACCTAGTACTCAGAAATACACCATATACTTCTCAACTCAAATTATTTCATTACATTTCTACTGTGGATTGGACTGGATGGGTTTCCAAGAAATTTAGAAATGGTGATACAAGTCATTTTTTGAGGAAGGTGAGTGGGGGAAAGTCACACAAAATGAAATTATCTGTTCTTTAAAAGGAACATTGAATTTTGTGCTTTTACTGCAACAATTATCATGCCTTCCTCAGGAGTTTTATCAAACATGTTGAAAATATAACACCAAATGTATGTATTTGTCATATATGTCAGCCGGTCATTTGCAAGCTGTCCCTAGAAGACATTTTAGGGTGTTAGACATTCAAGGTGTGTTGCACCTAGGTCAGGGCAATCCCAAACAAGAGTACAGACTGGGAGAAGAACTCATTGAGAGAAGCCCTCTGGAGAAGGGCTTGGGGGTTCTGATAAAAAAAAAAGGCTCCACACGAGCCATCAGTGTGTGCTTGCAGCCCAGAAGGCCAACTCCATCCCAAGCTACATCAACAGAGGTGTGTCCCTTCCAACCTGAGTGATTCTGTGATTTTACTTAACTTTAAAATTCTATTTTGTAATTTCATTTTCCTTTTGTGGCAAGTACTACAACAAAAGAGCTCCAAGCAGTTTTGTTTGAAGTATTTTAGTATTCTTTTGTACAATTCATTTAAGTGTATATAATTATAAACAGCCTTCTCTTTAATTTCATCTAGGCAATCTGTTGGAGTTACCTTATTATTATCTCAGAAACACCTACAGATGAAAAAATGAGCTTGACTATTTTATAAACATCTTAAGGTTTTAGATAAGTTCTTTTCTTTTGAAAAGAATAGTGAACATTTCCTGCAGTTCCTTTCTTTAAAATGACCCTTCGTTATTACTTATTTTTGGAGAAAAACTTTAAAAGTAGAATACTTATTCCACAACTTTCACATAGACCTTATAGGAAATACTGAGATGTCGGCTTTGAGAACTTATAAAAAAAAGACAATTATCTTGCCATAATGAAGTGCACAGATATTCATATCCCTTATGCTTCTCTCCAGTATTTCCAGAGAATGAAAAAATCATCCTGTATAAAATTGTACAGGAACCCTTTCTCCAAGTACGTGTTTATACCGGATATATAATGGGTAACCTGAAAATACTTAGAAAAAATATTAATAGGCTGCATATGTTTTCAGCACTTGAAAGCCAAACTGTGGTTTTTGGCTTACAGACTGTTACAAATTTCTAAATTAGGAAAAGCTAAAGATATTGTAATTCTGACTAATTTCCTGTCTAGCAGCTTCTTTTTTTTTTTTTTTTTTTCATCCATCTGCTTTGTTATGTGTTGTACTGAGAGCAGAAACTTTGCAGTCTTTTAATGTAATACATATGCAAAAGAGATTCCAATGCTTTCAAAACCTCTGGGTTCTAAGAGCAATATAGTTTTATATATACTAAGAAAAAAACAGTAATGCAACATTTTGAAAATAATTGGTAGTAAACAGTCTTATCAGAAAAACTTTTTCCTTAAGAAGCAGAAACGATCTGTTCAAAGTATAATTTTGTGGGATAAAGGGTCTCTTCATTTGTTTACTTTAGTATTATGCAAATCAGAATGACATACTTCTTCACTTGTCACCTCCTGAACCTACCCTGAAATGAAGTTGGTCTATGAAAGTTTTTACTAGAGAAAAATATTTCAGTTTTGAACCATATACTGTGTCAAATCAGGGACTATATTAAATTAATGCCAGCATCAAGTATCTCCTGAGACTTAGTGCTGCTTCCCTGTAGTTCATATTTTTACCACATTTTTTGTCACTGACTTAAACCAACACAATAACTATAGATGCAAGAATTCACTGTTTACATTCATGTTTGTTCTTTTGAATTTACATTTGTAATAAGCAGTAAGAAGTAAGAGATAAACCCACTCTTTAACAAGCCATAGATACTCTGCTAATAGTATATCTGTCTTACCTAGTATGCAGTTTCCTGTAAAATACAATTTCAATAATGCATTCTCCAGTGTGGCCACAAGAACTGTACTGCATGACTGATGGTTCTGAAGTACATTACTGTTTAAGCAGCAAATAGTTGAATCTTTTCTGTGTTACACTAGTGAATTTCAACAAATATCCTTAATTCTTGGGAAAGCTATGGATGCACTTAGAAAGACTTGGGGTAGAGGGTAGAGGGGCGGGGGAAGTGTTCTTTTCTCTTCAGTTCTTGCCCTCTGTGAGATGCTTCAGCTCTCTTGCTGAGCCTAAACGATGGTTGAAAGAGGCATGGGAACAGGTAAAGTAAAAATAGTAGTACAAGGTAGGGGCAGCAAGAAATAACAGAAGACTGAGGAAGAGAAGAGAACCAAAGAGATAAAAGGACCAAAAAAAAAAAAAAAAAAAAGAAGGATTAGAATGAAAACATAGATGTCTGGGGGAAAGGAGAAAGCAACCAAAAATACAGAAAATAATAATAAAATCAGAGTAAAAATAATACTTGATATTAGATCTTTTCTATCCATTCCACTTTGTTTCAAATATTTCATAACATCAATTAATTTTAGATCTTCATCTTACATAGTAAAAACACAAATACAAAAACAACCACAAAAAAACTAAAAGATGTAAAGCAATGAAGAGAAATTATGATTATGCAGTATTCATATAGCATTCATGTAAAACGCTGTGTTTTTCAGATAAAAATCACTTATTTCCATTTGGGATTGTCATAACTTTAGTTGATATATTTGTCACGTGTCCATGGGAGAAAAAAAAAAGTTTTCATAAAAATCTTGTTTTATCAATTAAAATGTTTAAGATTAAACATTTTAATATTAATTATAATTACATAATTAAGACTTTGTATTTTAAATCCTCTAAGCAAGAATGTATGTCTGTAATCTGGATATGTGGGAGAGAAACTTGCATTTGAACTATATATCAGAAGATTGGAAGCACATTGTTTCCTGTACTCTGCTAAATTTAGGCTTGCAAAATTGATGAGCTATTTAGTTCTCCCAGAATAGTCTGGACCTTGTTCTTCTTGTTTGGATGGAAGTCACTTTCTGACTCCGATTTCTGCTTTGTTCTCCTTGTGTGTGTGCTAGAAAATAACATTTTCCACATCGATGTTTTTTTTTTTTTTTTTTTTTTTTTTTTGATAGCCTGGCTCCCCATCATTTTCTGCTTCTGTCTTTCTATTCCTTTCCTTTTTTTTTGCTTCCTGCTTTCTCATTCAGTATTTAATTTTTTTCCAACATAATGAATTTTGTTGTGATGTAGAACCTAGAATCAGGCTAGATGAACACAGATGCAGTGGCCTTCCCTGACTGGCCTAAATGGATCAGCTGTTTGTGGGAGTGAAACAATGCGAAGGGTCATCAACTGATGCAAAAGCTGCACAAGTATATTTTTGACATATCAGTTTATGGAGATGAAATCTTAATATTCTATGAATTTTGAAATATTTGGTAATAGTGGCAAGCTTATCAGTTAGCAAGGAAATCAGCCTGACTGTCAGGTGCTTCAGCACATTTTCTTCTGAGCTGTGAGTTATGAGGATTTCTCCAAGGACATAAAAGGCAAGTTTATAAAGTGGAAAAAAAAATGCTATAGATAAACAATGTGTAGACTTACAGATAAATATTTAAAGGGCAAAAAGAGAGGTATGAGTCTGACATATTTCTACAACTCAAAACTGATCAATTATTTTCTTTACCAAAAACAAGATACTGCTGTAGATTTTGAGCAGTAATTAAAAATAAATAAATCACACATTTCTTAATTTTGTATAATCCAACAACTGTGTGAGAATACCTTTCTCCAAGTCTTAGTCTTGGTCTGGAATTGGTGATGCTGTGGTGTGTGACTGGTTGGACTGACCCACCTTCTTAAAGCAGACCCCTGAGGCTGGCCACTCTGTAAACAGGCTGCATGAATTAAGGGTAGAGCTCTGCACAGTGTTTGAGTCGGGGATCTTCTCAAACCACTTTGTAGGGAAGAAGCAATTCAGTTTATATCTGAACAAGGAATCAAGCGTGCCATAATAGGTTACCAAATATTGGCTATCTTACAAGATTATAGTATTCTACTTCATAACGAAATAGCAAAGGCAAAAGAGTTCCTTCTTCCTTCAAATGAATTATATAAAGCCTGGTACCTTACAAAAAAAGCAGATTTGATTTCAATTTGAAATTAACATGAGGGCACTTTAAAGATAAGAGGAAGTGCTGCTCAGAAGCTTAATCCTGAATATTTCACTCAAGATTTTGATACTTTTTTTTTTTTTTAAAATGGCATTTACATGTCTCAAGAGAGAACAGATTTAGTAGTTAAAAATACTCCCTCTATTCTTTCATGAGATAAATAGTGGGATAGGAAGATAGTCTATACACTGGTACGTTGTGTTGATTATGCTTAAAACGTTTTCTTTATGATCTAATTTTGAACCTGGTTGCATCTGTCATAATGGAGCACACTACAGACAGTTATAATAATACAATCCAAATTCACTACCTGCTCTATGCAGGTACAAGGTTTTCCATTCTTCCTTGTTGTAGCAAGGGTAAAAGGTGAAATCTCATTCTCCATCTTGAAGCTGTGAAGTGGTTCCCAGAGCACAGCTCAAGCTACCGCCTCTTGGCTTCTACAAGTCACTTTTGAGCAGCTCCAGCACTGCCTCTGAAGGAACTGCCTTGATCATAGGAAAACCTAAGCCTTGTCTCACCCTTTCCTTAAGCAGAAAAGGAAATATGTCCCAGAATATTAATCAATTCATCTGGAAGGTATTAATCAAACACAAAATTGTCTTTGTGAGACCAGAAGGAATGGCAATTTTCAAAAAGAATGAAATTCCTTTACATAAGAAGGTCCTAACATTTGAAGGCATTCAGGCACAGGAGATCTGTGAGAAGCCTTCTTGGAAGAAGGAAAAGAGAATGAAGCAGATGCAGCCTTCCAGACCAATAGCTGTAATGCACACAGCAGAACTGCGTGCTTGCTATGAATAGCTATAAACTTTATTTAGAAACTAAAATGTTCCCCTTTTACTACCAGTGTGTCAGTAGTTTTTCTTTTTTTTCTTATTTTAGTATCTGCTTACTGTTAAGGAGCTTCTTGCTACTCTTTAGCAGTGTTAATAGGATCTGTGTCAGGTAGGGAGCTGAAGGAGACCTAGCACAATGGTACTTAGTGTGGCCTCTGCATGTGTTAGAACTACTTAACACTTTGATGTGTAATCAGAAAATTCTTATACTGCCATTTCAGCAGAGATGCTTAGGAGAAACAAAGACTGCTAGAATTGCACGATTTGCAGAAAATAACTTTATACCCTTGTTATTGCCTGAAAACATAGATTTTCAAAGCAAAACTACCAGGATAAAAGAGAATAGAAAATGAAAGGAGCATGCATTCCCTAGAAAAAGCCATATCTTAAATTTCTGTAGTGATTCCACACATTGGCATTTGGAAACTTTCTTATTGTTTTTTTCTTGCATAGTCCACAAATGGATCTGTGATTTTAAACAAGGATAGATGGGAATGATCCTGTTAAAAGAAGAAAGTAGTAAAACAAAGAAAACCATAAAAAGTGTTGGCAGAAAATAATTATCCCTAGTGGCAAGAGAAAACATGCAGCTTAGAGATTGTGCAATATTATTGAAAATACAGCAGAATCAAGTTATACAGCAGACACCAATCAGGTTATACCTTCTAAAAACCACCTGGTGCTTCAACATTTTAATAGTAATTATTGCTTTATTTAGTGGTAGATGTACAATTTCATGTAACGTATACAATAAATATTATACTTCCAAGCTTCCATGTTTTTGGTGGCAAATGAAAAAAAGGTGATTTTTAGAAAGAAAATGGCTCAGTTTTGTCAGGAAGATAACCCAAAGTTATATCTTGATAGGTACGTTTATTGCTTTTCAAAAATATAATGCATACAGTTATGACTGCCTTTAAGGATTTTAAAATAAGTATAAAGCTTTGTTATAGGATACTTTGAAATAATTTTTAAAGTATAGAAGTAGTAATTGTTTTATTTGAATATAAAATAAGAATTATTCTTTCTGATAAACATTTTGCTTGATCTCTAATTGCAGAACTGTAAGTGAACTGTTAGCTAGAAAAAGTGTATATTTATAAATAGAATGATCTAAGAAACACTTTTTCTTCCTGTTCTATTATAAATCTTGAAATAAAACTTATAAAGAAGCCTGTTCTTTAAGAAGCTTTAAGATACTTTTCAAAATGGTCTCTTAAAATAAACAAATGTCACACAGTGCAGGATCCTATTCTTCCTGAACTTCCAATTTTATTTATTTATTTATTTGCATTAGTGTGGCTCTATTTATTTTAATTAATCTGGATTACAACCAAAATCTGAACCACAGTGTTTTATTTTTAATTTCCTACAAATATAATGGAAAAAAAATATTTGTAGCTTTTTGGAGATCTCTTAAATGCATTACATTGAAATTAGGATGGTCAATATAACAGTTTAGTGTAATTTTATCATTATTTAACTTTCTTTTAATACCCATTACAAAAGGTTTTAGAATATAGTTTGTTGGTTGTTTGTTTTTTCATGTCTTAAGTTATGACACTCCTAATGTCATTCAGTAGCATGAGGGGCTTAACCTTGACTCTTGTTTGGCTTTTGTGTTTAAGAATTGTTTAAATTAAGAAGTTAGGAAACCAACAGTACTTGCTAAAAACGATGTGTTGAAAATCATTAATACACTCGAAGGATTTGAGTATATCAGCAGTTGTATTGTGAGTATGTAGGAAGATCTTGGAGGGTACAGAGTAAACGTGATCACAAGCACAGCAGCCAGGGCAAGAAAAGGGTAATATCGTTTCACATGTTTATATAGGGAATGGTTCAGGAAAGGGAGGACAGACTTAACTCCATAGTTCTTCCTGAACTCTCTGTAGCAATTCCTATATGTTTGCTTGTCTGTAGTACAGAAGAGTAGGAGTTCCTACCTTAGAGGACTCTGCAAACCTCTCTACCTTGCATCATCCTCCTTAATTCCTCCCCTTGTAACAGAAATAATGTGATTGATTGTTTACACCAAATAACCTGGTTTTGCTATAGCCTGTTATTTAGAAAGAGCATAGAAATCTTCTCTGGGCTGCAGAAATATCTGTTATTGACCCTAAAAACACCACTTTGATAACTGACCATTTGTCATGTTGAAATGGAACAGGAATTAATTGAAAGCAGAAATTATTTTTGATACAATATCTATTCAAAGATGCCTTGTCCATCTTCTAGGACACTCTGTAAAAAGACAATAGAAATGATATTATTATTATTATTGTGACTCGTACGTCTACCTCTGTTTCCACTATAGTTTTTCACAACCACTACAACAGCAATCTTCATGTGACCATCTATCATACTAAGTCATTGATTTCTATAGAGAAATCAATGCAGAAAAGACATAGTATTATGTTTGTATTATATTAGCATACGCATTTATGTGGCTTCTGGGCAATAATGTGCAATTATTAATAGCTTTTGAGCATGCCAATTTTATTCTATTTTATTCAATTGCTTTGAAAGGCTGTATTCACAAAGCAAAGGACGATGCAGAGCAAAGAAGAATAATGAAGTAGTCTCCAGTAATGGTTTGGTTTCCTGATAATTGTTTTTGCAACAAAAGAAAAGATTGGGTTAAATATAATGTAGTCTTAGTTGGCCAGTTTCTGAAATTGGCCTGTGTGATAGCTTGCTCACGGACAGAGAGTAATCAAAAATAATTCAGACTGAGTAGACAAGTAAAGGTGTTAGGTATGCATTCGTTTAAATCTTTGGAAGGAATGCAACATGTTTTTCTTTATTGCTTCAAATAAAATTACATACCAGATAACTTCTTACAAATCCATATGTTCAATGGAATTAACAAGCAGAACCCCATTTGTGCAATACTGATATGGTGTTTTGGCAGAAAAAAAATATTTATTAACTCAACCATTTAGCAAACTCATGCCTGTTTCAATGAATTACTTGGTTTAGAGTAGACCTCTGCAGAACTTCAGAAACAAAATACAACTCATTGTGATTATTTTTTTTTCAAAATTTCAGGATGGACTGAAATCTGTTGATCCACATCCGAATGAAATAATAATTTTGAATAAGTAGTGTTGAATGCTTTGTCCAAATGGCAAGCTTTCACACTTTCATTGGATTCCTTAGTTATTCCCAGAATTTTGGGCTGCTGTAGATCATGATATGCTTTTCCAAGAGCACAAAATTCTTAATTCACCTCTGAAAGAGAGAATTCTCAAGATAAATGGAAGTGGCTGAAACTCTGATTTTAGACTTGCAGGACCGAAAGCTCCCAGTTACAACTGCTTGATGTAGAGAGGAATTTCATGTCTGAGATTACTGACTGGGGAAAAATGTTCTGATGCATTCAACTATACGCTGAACTGCAATGGCAGAAAAGAGATATCAAAGTATGAAAAGCTAATAAAAAATGTTGGTGTGAGATGATCCTACCTAGGCAAATGGTTTCTCATTATTTATTTTGTTGTTAAATTTAACCATCATTTCTAAATAGCTATAGTCCTCCTGCCTGTTCTTCTTACAGCTTTTTTTTTTTTTTTTTTTTTTTTTTTTTTTAAATCTCTGATTTGCAGAGATGTCCTTGCTTGCAGTCAAAGCTGTATGGCAGTGTACCGTGTTTCAGACAAGGTCCAATGAGGACAGTGAGTCTTTAAGTAACTTCTATCACTTGTTTGTGGCTTCTTACCACCGTATTGTATTTAGAATAGTAGTTAGTATTACCACAATATTTCCTCCCCTATTGGTGAAGGGTCTAGAGGACAAGACCTATGAGGAAAGGCTGAGGTCCCTCGGTTTGTTCAGCCCAGAGCAGAGCAGCCTGAGGGGAGGCCTCATGGCGGCCTGCAGCTCCCTCACGAGGGGAGCGGAGGGGCAGGCGCTGAGCTCTGCTCTCTGGGGACAGCAACAGGACCTGAGGGAACAGCATGGAGCTGGGACAGGGGAGGGACAGGCTGGGGGTTAGGGAAAGGTTCTGCACCCAGAGGGTGGTCGGGCACTGGGACAGGCTCCCAGGGCAGTGGTCATGACACCAAGCCTGCCAGAGTACAAGAAGCATTTGGAACGCTCTCAGACACAAGGACTGATTTTGGGGTGTTTCTGTGTGGATGCAGGAGTTGGACTTGACGATCCTTGTGGGTCTCGTCCAGTTCAGGATATTCTATGATTCTATGATCTTCCAGTATTCCAATATGGCTGCTTAACATTGTTAATTATTGCCCTTTATTAACTTAATCAGGCTACAGACAAATATAATACAAATGATTATAACTTTCAATATTAACAGACATTGAATAAACCTTTAGGTTAATGTCTTCTAGTAAAACATAGTGATTTAATTATTAAAGAACCAAAGAACATGAGTGATGTGCAAAGGACTAATGAGTGATTTAAAAGATTTAATCTTGTATTAAGTATTTTTTTTCTGATTGAATATTCTCAGCAGAGTATATCTGATCCACATTAGTTCTGAATCACTTCATATGGGTCACAAGAAGTAACAGGATACAACTTTTGTATGCTGATGGAGATCACCTATATTAGGAAAAGGCATAAATAACTTTGTTAATCCTGTTAGCCATTAACCTTCCAGGTTGAATTTTTCATTAATCAGTACTTAGCATTTTTCACTTAAGCAGTCTTTCACTTTTAGTTATTTTATTTTATTTTATTTTATTTTATTTTATTTTCAGTTAGTTAATTTCTGTTGACCACTAATAATAATAATAAAAATCTATAAAGTCTCTGGTTTTCTATACTGTGTATTAAATACAAAAACGATCATGCAGAAAAAAATAATAATAATAAAAAAAACAACGAATGTACAAAGATACCTTCTACAATTCTACAAACTTGTTTTTTTTAAACATCTGAGTTCTTTTAAAAACTGCTTTTAATGAAGTCTGTAATGCGGAGCTTTTTATAAAGTACCAATATTAGTCATCTGTGTTTCAGATACAATATTATTGTCCCTCTTTGTAAAAAATTTACCTCTTAATAGCCAATCCTTCTAATTTATTAAAATTCATGAAATATTAAATAACTCTCCCAAAATGGCTGGTGCATATTCATTCATTATTCTTCTCTTATTTGTTTCACATCTATATGAGCTTTATTTGATATACATACATTCCCTAATGGTCATCATAAGGATTTTATTAGTATTAATAAAAGGGTTTGAAAAAAAATATTTTATTGAAAAGCACAAAATTATGTGTACCACCTATGGTCAGTACATCTGTGATGGAAATCAGGTTTGGCTAACTGCTATTTTTCTTTCAGCACATTTAAAGCTGATTTAAATTACCATATCCAGAGAGTAAAATAATCTTGATTCCAGCTGCCTCAAAACATGTGTTTTAGTATCTTCAGCCTTAATTAATATGAGGTTAAAATTTATTTTCTGAAGCCTAGTTTTTAAATCAATGCATTCATGTATTGGATTTTACACAAATATATTTATATAAGATGTCTTGGAGTTATTTTTAGAGCCTTGTGGCCATCAGAACAACCATAAACAACTCATTTCCTTCCTAATCGGAGAAGAAAACTAGCCTAATCACCCCACCCATTTGTTCCATCTTTCTAGCATTCAAATTCTTCAGTATCTTTGAACAAAGAATCCCTCCTCCCCATAGCCTAGCAATTTGGTACAGATTAATATTGGCTGTTCATTGACAAAATTAAGTTTTTAAAGACTCAAAATACTCCAAAATCCTCTTAAACACTCATCTGCCCTCCAAATAACAGTTAAATAATAATAATAATAATAATTCAGGTGCTCTATACTGTAGGAGGAGATCTGTCACTTACTGCAGCTGCTATCCATGTCTCTTCCATCTGGCACAGATTTTCATCAGCCTCAACAGATGTAGCACGGTAGGTCAACACAGGGCAACCTAGCTCATCAGACCAGACTAATGTGTTGCTTCCTTTTATGGCAGTAGTAAATTAAAATTCTTGCAGTATTCTTGGACTCTATAGCCCAGCAGTAATTTGGTGCATGTTGTTGTTGTGTCTAAGCATATTTTATACTGTTCAATGGATAGGTTACTGAAGGTTAGTTTTCATGTTTGTTTAAGCCTCGTTCATTACTCATTTACTACATCCAAGACCCTTAGATGTTTTTCCTCCTCATTAGCTGCAGATAAGTCCATTAAGCTTTGACCAACATGGGAAAGAAAGAATCTAGATGGTGAATATTCAGTATACGCCATTATATAGTGATTCTTAAATAGATTTAAACTACAGAGGTATTCAGTAATGAGAGTCTCCTGCTAGATGGCTAATATTTACTAGTTTATTACATTTGTTAAAATTATGCAAAATTAAACTGGAAGCACCTTAACATATTCCATACCTTCAGATGTGTAACAAATATCTTTTTGCATACAATATGAATATGTAAAAACATACTATGTTTTTAAGATACAAGGATCAATTTCTTGGATCGTTCACTCAACAATCATTTAGAATGTTTTCTAAAGGCCACTTAAGGCAGTAAGGTGGTATAGTATACTCCTATATATCCCTGTGAAATTAATTATATTTCTAATACCTTTACAAGATACAGAGTAAGGGACTATTTGGAATTTTAATTTCTCAGCTATTCTTTCACATTTAAGTATGATGAGAAATTGCTCAGAATGAAGCTGTATTTTATAAATTAAAAAATACTAGGAATATAATAAATAAATAAATAAATAAAAATGAAAGCTCAAATTAAATCTTTTGCCATTCTGAGAGTTGCCTTCATGAGCTTCAGTCTGGCAGAACATCTGCCAAAGATAAAACTAAAGTTGATAAAAGGAAGGATGTCTTATCATGCCATTCACAGTATAATTAAATATGCTGTTAATTAAATATGATCCAAAGTTTTAAAATAAATATAAAAGAACTTTGTGTATGGTGAGGACCTTTGAAACTGCCATACTGAATGGACTTTTTGGTATAATACTTCTAAGTATTATAGTAATATCTGAAATCAGGTACTCTGAATTTGAAGCAGAATTATTTCCCAAACTGAGAATTCGGCAGTTCTCAGAGGGTATAACTAGATTTTCAATATCCTTCCTTGGTAAAGGACCCATTAGATGTGTATAAGAGATCTGTAATCTGTAGATTACCCCCTTCCTCATGAGCAGAAAGTTTAAAGTGGAGAGCTTATGCCTGCCAATTTTCAGAGAGTTTGTGTCCATTCCTAATTCTTGTGTAGCTTCGGGAGTTGTATGATTGGGACAGAAATTTAGGAAATGCTATGTTCATTCCCCAGAGATCCCAATCCTTCGTAAAACCATTAGTGATAAAGAAGCACGATGAAGTAGAAATCTAGCAAAAAAAAAAAAAAAAAAAAAAAAAAAAAAAAAAAAAAAAAGGCACTCATTTTCCCACATGTATGTCTATATGCAAAGTTTCAGTGCCATGCTCCAAGGACAGGCTCCGAAATATCTTCTTTGCCTGTGTTTACCAGCTGTGGTTAGTGAGATACAAGTAATATCCCCAAACTGCTTTATATGTAGATCCGCAAAATTGTTTACTAAGGATTAAGGATCAGAAATTTTCAGACAGTGTATAACAAGTACCAAGACTACATCTTTGTTTTATCTTTTATATCTGCATTTCTCATGTGTCCATCACCATATGTTTATTTAGTCTTCATGGTATTCAGAAGTTACTTGCAGCCTGAGAGTCTGACAGAAACTGGCTTCATTTTAATAAAGCATTTAATTTAGAACTCTAAATGTTTTAAACGTTTGTTATTATTTTCTTCAGCATGTACCTGGTCCAAGTTTCTCTTAAATGTACAGCTTCTCTACATTGTAATTTCACAGTCAAAAAACATTAGTGACAACCATTAACAGTATACAAAATGAAATGTAAACTGTAAATACCTGTAACTCGTGGCTGGAATTGCTCAGTTCATCTCTTAGGTGTTTTGAATCACTAAAGAAATCCCTGGTCTCTTTTTAGGGACCAGGAGCTACTGTTGTCAAGGAACAAGAACTCAGATATTTCTCTTTGTGCCTTGGAGGGCTATTTGTGGACTATTCATTTCATGACATCTGACATGCATGTACATTTATTTATTCCTGCATTATTATATCCTTCCTTTTGAAGATCTGTCCTGAACTCTCCAGAAACTGTGATCTAAATGCCACTCTAGTATGTAATCCAGTAGCTGAGCAGGAAGAAAAAAACACATAGGACAATTTAGCATAAGGAAAATGCTTTTTGAAAAAATGACATTTAATCATGCAGTGCTGGAAGTCTGCATTAATTTTAGCTTTGATTCTCTAATTTCAGGACTAAGAAAATGTAATATAAGGTAACTGAGGAGGAAAACAAAAAAGCTTCTTCACATTCAGTTTTCACAGATGCAATAACAATCTAATATTAGGTAATATTAATTTTATAAATATGTCTGTACGAATAGTGGTCTCTCACTATCCTCCAACAGTTATAAACTAGTGCATACAAACGTGCCAAATATAAACTCTGCACTAAACAAAAATAAACTGTTTTTCTGATAAATCAACTCTCTTTTAAGTCATGTCTAGGACATCTACCCAAAGAAAATAATAATTAATTCATTAAGTAAGTTTAATGTACCCTTAAGATATTTTAACAGCTGAAATTGTAACAGACCTCAAATTATTTCTTTCTAATTAATTTTTATATGGAACAGGAAAATCTGGAAGTAACTGACCTTTAAGAGGTAAAACCTCTTCTGCTACTGATGATATGAATTGTAAATGAAATTCCATTATAATGAGGGTAATGTAGCAACTACAGTAATTGCATTACAATGAGGAAATTTTAGCCTTGAAAGATTTAAAAGCTAATTACTGAATGCCATGGTGAAACAAATGGAACTGTTTATTTCTATTACGTTAATATCTGAATTGCTACTAAGCAATTTCTCAGTAAAGATATCTTCTAAATGCTGGTAGGTTCAAATATTTTTATTTAAGCACCAAAAGTTTTTGTTCGTTTGTTTGTTTTTGTTTATTTTTATTTTATTTTATTTTATTTATTTTGTTTTGTTTCTTTGTCTGTTTCATTTTTTTCCCCTACACCAGTTGCATTCAACCTCACTGGCACAGTTGCCTGTTGCACTCCAGAAGAAAGGTGACTCTGAGGAAAAGGGTGAGTGATGAAGAAATTTTCTCTTTTACAGTCATAACGGGAATCAACTGGAGTCCTGTCCTGACAGGGTCTAAGTCACCCTTGTACTGTTCATTTATAGCCCCCTGGCTGTCCATAGGGCAGACAGCACAGATTTTATATGGGATTCTCCTTTCATAATAGGGGGTGTGTTCATCCTATTTTTCCCCCATGAAATGCCCTCTAAAAATCTTTCAAGAATAAAACCTCCGCAAAATAATGCTTTTTACAGGCAGGGTGAGAGTCTGTAAGTAAATGGAGTTTCTAATGAGATATATAACACACAAAAGAACTTGCTACCCATGTGTAGTTTTAAATTATTTAGATTGGCCCTTCATATTTAAAGTGTACATAAAATAAAATAAAAAGAAAAAAAGAATAGAAAAGAAAGGAAAGAAAGAAATAGCACAGTCTGACTTTTGTTTATCCTTTAGTCATTTAAATTTTAAAATAACCTTAAATTATCTTCAGAGAAAGTAACTACTTGAAATTATATGTTATTCTCTCAAATCAAACAAGCAAATAGAAATGTTTCCAGTTAGCGCATTTTGAGTTTATACCCTCCTTTAAACAGTGAGTATAATTATTTACCGGTGTATTTTCAGAAGCCAGTATGTTCAGCCTAAATAAAAATCAGCATTTCAATGTAAAAAAAATAATAAATCAGCATTTCAATGTAAAAGGTTGTTAGCCAAAAGCAGAGAAAAACACCAGTGTACAAGCATCTACTTCTCTTGTCAATGGCTAATAGAGGTTTATGACACTCTCATTGCATCAGGTTCTGCAGTCTGTCAGATGGTTGGGCTAGTGGCACTAGAAGGAAGCGTTTTACTGGATAGAAACAAACATCAGGAACAGCAGTGCAACTTTAGAAATGTTTCACAGCTTTTCCAAGAACCAAGGTATACTTCCTCATCACCAGCTGAAACAGTTATAAAAGCAAGATTACAAGGAGATAAGGCCCTATCTGCTTATTCACCATGCACAGCACTATTTTGAGGGGTTGTTGTGGGAGGGTAGTGGACAAAGTCACAGCAACGTGGCTCTTTGAGAAGAGTGAATGTTATAAGATATCAGTTTCAGAATATCTCATTCTCATATAAGAGTATTAATTATTTGAATTAAACCAATTTCTTTTGGAAGGAAAAACAGACAGTCATCAGGCACCCCATGAAAATATTTGAATCTTTGGTTATCTGCCTGTAAGTTCCCATTATGGTGGTCAGGCTTTGAACTGGATTGATTTCAACAGAAAAGCAATGGTGCGCAATACATCATTTCACAGAGAAATTAGCACCAAAGGATCTCACTGTGTGTTCTTGATTCAGCCCCTTTGGTCTTTTTCCACGACAACCCACATTCATTTATTGTAATGTTCAACTCTCATCCTCAAAGACACACAGCAACTGTTCCTCCCTTCAGGAAAGATAACAGGAAATTTGCCAGTAACTTCAATAGGGACAGGAATAAGTCATTTATTCTCTAACATCCGAACACATAAAAGCTTGTCAGTGTATGAGGAGGTAGTTTTATCCTTTTTTCCTCTATTTTAGAGTCTATTTTCAAACGTTCAGACACTGGATCTTCAATGAGAAAAGTTAACTAGCCAGGATACTTGGAGACTTGGACACTATGAATAACTCTCTCCTGAACTAAGCTAATTGTTTTTTTTCAGAGACTAATAACTTACAGGGGTAATACAGGCTGTGACATTTACAGATTTCCTAAAAGACATAACTTTTAGATTAAAAATAAATAAGCAGGGCAGATAACCTCTGCAGCATGCACAACTGCCACAGGAGGGTTGGACTAGATGACCCCCAGAGAGAAATTCATCAGCCTGTTTTTCTGCCACATTAAGACTTATTAACTGTAGTAACACAAACCAAAGAAGGACAAGCACTGGCAGTGGTTCCCAGGTGGAAAATAGATAACAGGGATGCTTCCTAATCAGTTTCTAATATAAGAAAGGTAGTCTTTATATGAGAAAGATAGTCCACTCTTATAGTGATATAGCTGTCAGCTGCATTTATTGTCTTATTTTATTTTATTTTTTCCCAGGCAAAGATTTATCTGGCTTCCCCTGCTAGGATATAGCCTTACTGGTCATGAGATGACAGGTTTTTGAGGGGTGGGAATTGTCCCAAGTTTATTTTACTTTTTTTTTTTTTTTTAAACAGACATGATCAAGTAAGGAATAGAATAACTTAAATTGTGTCATGTAACCATGTAAGCCAGTTGTAATGGGGAATGTATAATTTCTTAAAGTCTTTTCTGCTTCTCTGGTTAAACATGGAACTGGTAGCTATTTCAAACTCTGCAATTAATAGAATTGGGTTATGACACAGTAGAGATAATAGAACCCAACCACAGAAATGCCTTAAGAGGAATATGCCTTCAGAGGAATATTTGGGAATATTTGAAAAGCAAGTTCAAATACATTTTCACATTGAATAATCCTTGCAGAGTTGAATTTAATGAAAGAATGAACTTGGTTGGCAAGACTCAGGAGAGAAGATTAATAGCTGAACGGCTTTGTTTCGTTATATGACTGCTAATTTAATATTCTCTTACAAGCTTAAAAATAGACATTTTCCTGTCATTTCCTTTAAAATCATGCTTGTTTGACTTCTACATCTTAAAAGGTACAAAAATACTTGAAAGAGCTGTTCTCTGTATGCAGAAACATTTTTTTTTCCTGACTGTTATAGAGATCTATTATAGTCGGAATATTTCACTTCTATTATAGTTTTGCATATATTTTTTTTTTTTTCAAAATTACTATGCCACATGATATCATTATCACAGAACAAATGAGGTTGGGCAGAACCTCCATCATCTCATTCAACGTTCTGTTCAAAGCAGGGTCAGCTAGAGAAGGTTGCCTAGGACTATATCTAGTTCAGTTTGTGCCCATTGCCTCTTTTCCTCTTATTGGGCACCACTGAAAAGAGCCTAGCTCCATCTTCTTTACCTCTCCATCATCAGATATTTATATACATCGATGAGATCCCCCTGAGCTTCTCCAGGCTGAAGAATTCTGAGATCTTGGCAGGTCTTGTGATATTCAGGAACATTTCACAAGATATGCTCTAAGTCATTAACCAAGACTAAATTCTCTTTCTAAATTACATTGCTCATACTTACATAGATGCAATGATAGAAACCAGCACAAAGTGGAAACTTAAGCATCTGATTCTAATGAATAATTAATTAATTAGGATTAATTAATTAGGATTAATCTCACCAGTTCCAAATGCAGAGGAAAGGGTGAATTTGTGAGTTATTTAAAATGTGTTTTTTGAATAGAGGTTGCTGTAAATTGTCAGATAATGTAGTAAGGAACTACATATTAAGTGTGATGAAATTATTATAGTCAATGTAACTAGGGCTTTTCTGAAGCGAGGGAAGGGGTGTGTGTGTGGCATGTCTAAATAGTTTATAATTTCAATTCCAAGATAGTTCTTGAGGTTGGGGGAAAGAGAAGGAAATTGTCAATTAGGAAGTTCAAAGACTAATTTTGTCTGTCAACAGTTCCTCAAAGTATGAAATATGAACTTCTAGATGCGTAGACAGATATGAAATGAAAGGGTTCATTTGCAAACATAACTCTGGGCTATCTTGTATTTGAGCGGGGTTTGTTGTTGTTGGTTTGTTTTGTTCCCCCAATAATATGTCTGTGTGCTCCTTCTCCCAGTCATCTCTGTGGTGGTTAACCACTCTTAATCAAAAACAGTACCTCTGATGCATTTTGTTTGTACTGTGCATGTGTAATTGAGTTGTGCAAATGCAGCAGAATAACTGCCCATGTGATTGAGCTGGAGTTGTGGTTATTATGCAGATGAATAATGTGTGTTTACTCAGGATTCTCCAGCACAAATAAAGGTGCAAATAACCAAAAATCTCTTTAAGTCACCATTGCTGGAAGAACAGCTCCATTAAATGTCTGCCCAATGCAGCTGGAGAGGTAGATACGGCTTTCCCTCTAGTGATCTTCAGAGCATCTCTGACATCATTACAGGTGCCTTCAAACTTTAAACAGCTGGGTAGATAGAGATATTAGACTTCTATAGGTAGCTGTGAAAGACTAATTTACGGCTTGTAATTCTTATTATTTTAACTGCCTAAAGGTACAGCTGCAGTGTGGGTGGGTGGAACATTAGGTTGTTATTTGCTATCAATACAAAATACATGAGCTGCTGTGAGAATATCTGCTCTGTAGGGGTTGTGTTTGCTAAATTGTCAGCAAATCGTTTTCAGGTAAGCCTAAGCTCCCTGTTAAGTCTAAGTCATTATTTTTGACTTTTTCCATAGTGCCAACTATGAGACAGAGACTTCAGTGTTTCTAATTTGTTTTTAATTGCCTCATTTCTCTGACATTGTCCTTTCTGTGTCATTTTGAATCACTTTACACTAGTTCATGTAAGCAACATTTAGTTACTTCTGCATTGCAGGCCTTAAATTTTTAGAGGAAAAAATCAGCATACCAAAGTGCCTTGAAGACAGTGTAACAAAACTGCATGTTTCTCTAGGCTGGTCCTTTTAAGTAAACATCCATATTTAAAGAAAGGCATGACCTGGCTAATCAGCAAGATTTTGCTGCAAAACTCAAAAGAGGTAAGTAACGTTCCCAATTCACAGTTCTTGTTTGCTAGAATTATTTCTCTGAAATCCCAAGTGGTCTAAAGTGCTTGCTCATTGCTGTTGATGGAGGTGTTTCTTCTCTTTTGCAAAGATATTCAGATAATTGTGCTGTTTGTATAACAGCTGTTTTGTCTACTCCCTGTGACCACAGGGTACATCAAGATCTTGAAAAGGAAATTGATTAATGTGATAAACTACCTCTTTTATCTAAGCTGAGTTTTTGAAAACGCACTGTCACTTCTCTGACACTTGCTCACTTCAGCATTTATTCAGTGTCTTCAAGAAAAAAGCACTAACCTAGTCAAGTTAGATGGCGGTTACAGCAGTCGCTAAGTCTAAACTTTGCTCATTTAAGTGATTTTTACTCTTGTTTTTGGGTATGGTTTGGGGGAGGTGCTGGTTTGGTCTCTTATGGTTTTTTGTTTTGTTTGAAGATATCAATTGCGAAGCCTTAAGTGCAAGCAGTCGTCATTCCTTTAGTCACTTTTCTTTAGGGTGTTGTAGCATCTCTCTGAAAACTTGACATAACTTTAAAATCAGATTCTATTATGCTACTTAGGAGAAAATGCCTTAATTCATTTAACATCTCCTCTGTTTCATGGCGACCATGGCTGTTTCGCTGTTACCTCGACTTGCAATACAGTGATACAGTCAATGCATCACGTGGTCCTTAACACTGTCTAGTTTTATTACTCCAGTTGTTCAACAGCTGATATTGATTTTTAAGCCTTGGACCTGAGAGAAAGCTAGTAGCAGCAGGCAACTGATGTTGCATCTTATTTAAGGTAAGGGACAGCTTTGTTCTTGCTTAGCTCATGGGCCTTTACTCTCATCTTCTTTGCCCAAAGGACTGCTATGGCTCTGCCTGGAAAGGCTGTTCTGAAAAAGTTATCAATGGAAGGGGAAAGGAGGAAGAGAAGGAGGTACAACTGGCACCTAATAAAATAGCGCTAAACCTAAAGTGTTGAAGGCACTTGTCATTCATTCAGCAACATGCCACAGAAACAACTGAATCCTTATTCAGTGTTCATGTAAGCCTGTACCTCTTACAGGGAATTTAGTAATTTGTAATGAAAAGCATCGTTTTGAAAGGAGGGGGGGGAAAAAAAAGTACTTCACTTTCTGTGAAGTACTAACAGGGGCTCTCAAAAACATGACAGTGAGTATTTTTGTAACTTTCCTCCTTAAAATAGTTATTTCCAACACAGGGCTATTGACATGGCAGGAGGCACTGAATGAAATGCAAATGCTATATTCAGAGTCCGTTGTCTGAATCTAGGAAGCAGCACTACTTGACTCCTGGACCTTCTGACTCTGTGCTTTTTTAGACACCCTTATCTGAAATATTAATAATGAAGCATTAGAAATTCAGTTTGAAATACTAATCCAAATAGTATCTTTCTAAGGAAAGTTCTTCCTTATATGTGGTCTGCAACCTTCTGAAGTGTGTAGAGTACTTGAATTTTGAAGTAACAAAGTACTTAATTGCTATGACAAAGTGTTAGGAATGAGGGAGGCAAGAAGAATTGTAGGGGAAGGCAGAATGGTTGGTTTAAGAGATACAACAAAATACCGCAAATATTAAGTAATACAACCTCTATGGTCTGTGTGATGTTATTAATTTCAGCCTAGTACTAAGAGGAAAAACTCTTAGTTTGGCTAGTCCATTTTCAAAGAGTTGTTAATGACATTTTTTTTTTTTTAAAGATGGGCTTTAAGAAAACGGGACTTTATAATGTGCTTGTAAATATGTATTATAACATAAAGTATTAGAGACATTTATCTGTTTTTTCTAGATGTCAGATAATGACAACTTGATTCCAAGGTGCTAAATTCTGTGAAATTCAACAGTAAACCCATAAGAGACATAATGTAGTGTGCCAGGGCAAACCAACTTGTAATTGCAAGGTAATGGGGAGTCTTAAAGAATAGCTCTTTTGGGTACTTACCTGATACATTCCCCCAGCTCGGTATAGGAAGAAAGCTTCAAGCACACTTTCAATTTTATGATTAAAAAAGTAGGTAAGTATGTGTTTGTCACAATGACAATAATGAAACTTGACAATAATGGCAAGCACTTTAGCAGTTCTTTACTGAAATCTTAAAGGAAATAAAGGCTTGCAAGAGGGATTAATTTGTGGAAGTTTCAGGGCAGAAATCCTCTGTGCCATAGAAGGCTGGAATGGCAGCTGATGCTAAATGGTCCTCGTGGCAGGGCATGCTGCTAGTTTTGGTGTCCAGGATCACCAATTGTTTGAGAGAAAATAAAAATGACACCTGATGCCACATCTGAACAGTTAACAGACTGTAGTGACAATGCTTTATGCCAAACAAAAGGGAAAGTTAGAGTGCTGTACCAAGTTTTGCATGATAAATGCAGTGCGACACAAAAATTAAAGATCATTTGGATCAACTAATAACTGTCACATCCAGCAAGCAGAGAATGTTTGACTACCAATTTGGCATGTGAGATATGGCTAGACTCCATAATGGTTGTTACAGTGGTAGACCCTTCTAAATTTGCAGCTGCACCTCATCTGATGAAGCAATTTGAACACCATGAGATTAAGATATCAAAATACTTCAGATTGCCAAAATGCTCTGTAATCATGTGAAAGTGAGGCCTGTAAATATTCTTAATGTGTAAAATTTCCAAGGTGGTCTATTATGATTTTTATATATAGATCCTACCTACAGCTAACCAACACAAAATGCCTTTTTTTTTTTTTTTTTTCAAGTGTATAATAATTGCCAGATCCTTTCAGCATGATTAGATGTGCTACACCTCCTACTTCAGTAAGAATTGCACTCCTCTACAATAAATCCTAGCCCATTTGAAGGATGTTTTCTGATTATCTACAGGAGAGTATTTCTTTTATTCATACATTATACTTACTGGCAATGGTATCAAAATGTCTATCTAGGCACCAGTTCAGTAATCTAATTGCTTCTGGAACTTCATTGATTTTTCTTTTTAAGCAATTACAGAGAAGATATGTTGATTTCAGTGATAGTGTTTCAAAGAGACTGGATTTATACAGCAAGAGGATTCTCTGCATTTTGCAGAATCTTTTGGACTCTAAACAATGTAACAAAAAAGTCATATCCTAGAATAAACTTTTTTTTTTTTCCTGATGGAGGTTCTGGAGAAGAACCTCTGTGTCTGTAGATCCAGTGTTTTGGAGGGATGAAGAGGCTGTGTTATAGAAACAAGGTAATACTGATCCAGAATTTAGAGACTGACTAAATTAGATTGAATGTACTATTTTAACTCTTTCATTGTCTCCAGAGGCAGAGGGAAGGGACAGATGAATGTTTTAATCCAGGTGAAAAATTTCTAAGTGAAGCTTGTGTAAAGTTGCCAAATCAGGTATGTTTTTTTGTGGTCTGGATGCACATAAAAGCCACAAATATACCGTTTTCTTCGTATTGAGATGGTAGGTAGAAAGAAATTAGTTGTTGAGTTCTAAACAAAATCCCTTCTTGGAATGCATAAATGGTATCTCTATAAGGCAAACACACAGTGAAATATGCATACTTTCAATTAAGTAATTTCTTCCCTGCTCAGGTAAATAAAAAAATTACCATGAATACCAAGCACAATTGAGTGAAGGTATCTTTTGCAACCCATTCTGTTGTAAATTTTATTTAAGCGCCGTGTATCTGAGATACTTAACTAACTTAGTATCTGAGACAGCAGGCATGACACTAAGTGCCTAAATTTTCATTTTTCTGTAAAAGGCTTGATAACAGGGAACTCTTTTATTTCATAACTTTGTTGGAAGCCTCAAAGGGGATTTTATGTCATCCAATTTACTTACTTAAAGTTAGGTCCAGATGCCAATTCCCTGGATTGCCTGAGTTAGTTTGAAATTTCTTTGTATCTTTCAGAGCTTAAGCTGTTAAAGGCCAGATGATATTTGAGAACATGTTTTGCCATTAACTTTGATTAAGCTTTGTCACCCCTTTTAGGAGTCCAGGTATCTCCATTTCAGTTCTGAGAGATCAGTCTACAGGCTGTTCATAATGCCAGAGGTTTGCTTAATAGAACATATGGGAGTGCTGGGTAACCAATAATATAATTAGCCAAATTATTACTTTTTTTTTTTTTTTTTTTTGCCAACATCCAAGATCAGATGGCCAGTGTGTGCTTGGATAATCAAGGTTCCTGTCTTGCAGGCTCCTCACTGTAGTTAATTTTAATTTGTCTTTCTTGGAGAGTGTGGGTATAGTGATTTCTATAGCTGACTTGTAGCTGTTCACTTCTGTTCCATTAATATTGTAAAGATTATTTGTAGTCTTACAATCTTGTTTAAATCCAAACCATCTCCTTGCAGGCTTCAAACGTAATTACTATGCAGCTTTAATTTACAATTTAATGGGGGTTTGGGGGGCAGAGGCACACCTCTCCTACTTCTCTACTTTATGGATGAGGACATCTTATAGCAGTATCAGTGTTTTTCAGTTATTAAAACTGGATTTTTTTTTTGCCAGTAGGACTACATTCCTTTGTCCTACAGCTACTAGTTTCATTACCCTCTTGAGCAAACAAGCTACTCGCTTCAGGGAAGAAACTTCTCAGCAGATTTTTAAGAAGGTACTTGGAAAATATTACCATGCTGTTTCAGAACTTGTTTCACTACTAAATAGGCAAATTAAATCTGTGAACAAAGGATCCAAGTGTCATCATGAAATATCTTTGTGTCAGCCTCATCAAAGAAAGACTGAGTCCCAAATGCTCTCATAAATAATTTATCTCAAAGTATAAGTTTTTATGTGCTACATAAATGTGTGCATTACACAATACATGTGTACAATATCAACTCTTAAGTATTTTAAAGTAATGTTGCTGTCTTAGACCCAAGTGATCAACAGTGAGAGAAATGTTGGTTCTAGATGTCAGTATAGCCTTAACTCTGCCTCCACTTGAGCATAGTAATATCCATTGCATACAGGAGAGAATATTGGTGTTACATTGCTGTGTCCTCTAGACCTCCTTAGTGCAGAGGTATAAATATCAAGGTTATAATGAAGCCAGATTCATTTAATTCCAGTGACTTTCTGGAATTAGATATCTTTCTGTCATTGTGATTCAGTTTAGTCAGTGATTTCCCTTGACTTTTCTCAGAGAAATTATCTTATGCTACCCATGAAATATGACCTAATACATAGGAAGCATTTGAAGATATTTGCTATGGGACTCCGGTAAAGTGATAGTGAAACAACTGAGTTATTGTCCTTGCTATGAACAAAGAAGCAGCATGCATTTGAAGTATAAAATATATATCACAGAATAGCTTTTGTTTTAACAAATGTGAAGCCTCCATGTATGCCAGTGCAGCCTGTGGTATGCAGCTCAAAACATCTACCTGGTGTCCAGCATTAGAGCTCTAATGGAAACTGTTTTCTGAACCAGGAAAGGAAACATTTTATCCCAGCAGAGCTTGGAAATCCCTTGTACTTATATATCTATAATTCTATATTAATATAATGAAATCTTGGAAGTTATTAATGATTTCTTTGATTCCATATGACCTCATCAGAAAGAATTCCTTCGTTCCATGTACTAGATCATCACGTGACGTTCATTGAAATGGGCAGTTTATCATTCCAGGTTTCTGGAAGCCAAATATAACCATTGAAATCCAGCTCACAGACACTTTTCAGTAGGTAACACCTTGTTTGGTTATATATCTATGGAACAAAGATTGCTTGGATTGTTTGTTATGGAACAAAGAATTGACAGTTGATGCAAGCAATTGAGGGTAATGGTGATATCAGTTAAGATAGCTGAATGTTGCCAAGAAAAAAATTGTATTGGCAACCTCTGAAAAATGTAACAGCTTTCAAAACTGTAGTTTTGTTAAAAGTAGTGTGATAATCCATCTATTAATAAGATTTTTGAGGAATCACTTTTTTTTTCTTCTACAAAAAGAGCAGAGAATTATTTTTAGGCAATCTGGCTTAGAATATAGTTCTCTATCAAGAATTTAATTTCTTATTTACATGTTACTATCTTATTGATTTCACTAAACCCAGCATTTTAGGCAGGATCCATCAGTATTGCAAAATAACATGTAGCACGGATTTTGATTATACCTACCAAAAAAAAGATTTTCTTGATTTCATTGTCTTCTGTAAAAATAAGGAGTCAGGATTTCAGGTGCAGTATGCTAGTGGGCTTGCATCATCTCTCTGAATGGGTGTACAAAGCATTGCTGATGACTCCTTCATAGGATCGGTCAGTTCTGAATATTATCATGCAATTGTTGCAGTGTAACTGAAACCAACAAGTTAAAGAATGTGAAAACTTAAAGCCTTCTATAAATGAAGGGACATTTTATCCTTCCTTAGTATGCACACACAACAGACAGATGCATGAATATTTATGCATGTGTGTATATATATATACACACACATATGGAAATATAGCACTAGTCACTTAAAAGGAAAAAAAGGCTATTTGTGATGAAATTTTCTAAGGATGCATTTTACAGCATATTATTGGAATGAAGGCTAGTTTCTCTAATAGACTGGAGCATAGTGACATCATAGTCAAATGTATCCTCATGTTAATTGGTATAATTAACTTATGACATAACTAATATAATTTCAAGATTTCCACTTTGTTAAGTGGAGAGAGAGAGGAGTAAGGGAGAATCCCATAAAGCTGGCAGTCTTCTTAGCAATGACAGCTGAGATTGATAGCACTGTGTTATTAGTGCTGCATGTATTCTTCTCAATGCCCTGACACTAAAAAATCAGGTTAAGAAAAATACAAAATGCTACCCCTTAACAAAGTACTGAAAATCCATATATTGTATACGGCAGTGATGCTCAGTCCATGCTCATTATTGATCTTCTCCAAAAACCTGCATGCATTCAAGTACATGCTAGTAACTACAGCTGCTTTGCAGGCTACCTGTCTACTTCTCTTTCATTAAGCTCTTCCTGCTGTCTCCTTCATATGGAAAGGGAAAAATAAAAAAAATGATAAAAACAAACAACAACAAAAAAACACAACTTATTTTGCACTGAATTTTGAAATGTACATTTCACAATTATGTACAAAGAAGATTCATTTTCGTACATTCGAAGTTGGTTAATATCTTAATTTTAAACCTTGCTCTGTAATCCTTATTTCTTTTTTTATTCTTACTCTTATTTGATTTTCTTTTAGTATTTATCATCGTTATGTAGTAGCCTTGTAAGAAAGACATGAAGAAATAAATGTCTTTTCTTTAGTTACTACAAAATTTGTTCATATTTGATACTGAACAATAATTGGCTTCACTTCTAGCTACAGTTCTGGATTGTCTCCAAGGCTGTCCACTGTACACCAGTCCTCCTTTTTCCTATCCCCCTGACCTCATATCCTGAGGGTAGGTGGTTGTCAGATATTAATCCTTCTAGAAAGAAAGGAAATATCTGAGGCATAGTAGATGTTTGCCAGAACATTCATGTTCATCAAATAACACATCATTTAAGTAAGTGACTAAACCAAAGACTGAAGTCTGCTAATACAAAAAATGCTAACCATTCCTTGTATTAGCAGTAGTTTTGCAACAGTTACAGTATCTTCTTTAACTTTTAAAAATCTTATTAAAGTATCTTTTATGTCACACCACCAACTTACAGGACCACATGCGCTCATATAAACCTGATTCTTCTCTGATTGTTTATACCCTACAGGATCACAAAGTCAGCAATACACATATATATTCATAAATAATGCAGAAATAGAGCAGAAATTAAACCAACTCTTAAATAGGGAGTAATAAGAAAATGTGTGAAGAGGGTTGCTTTACAAATTCTTAAGTCTTTATAGTGCATGTGGTGTTTCCTGAACATCTGGTTCATGGATCCACTCTTCATATAGGAAACAGATTAGCAACCTCTGTCATGCACCATAGGTATTATTCCATCTCAAACCACTAACTGACCATTAACTCTTCTTAAATTAACTAGCTCATCTGAAGGCAGTTCATCTATATCGAGTTAAGTGACATAAAAACTTTCATTGCCTGTAAGTAATTTTACAATAAAGAGAGAGTAATTTTTTGTTGAGATATTTTTGTGGCAGGGGCCTAGCTTTTGCACATTCAGATGATGTGAAAGAGAGGATGATGATCTGTTTACCTTGATATATGCTCTGTTAATTATAGACTGTCATTAGGGTGAATCTTTCAGGCTGAGAAACTTTTCTCCATCAGTGGTTGAATGTGAAGGGCCTGCTAAAATGCATGTTTATTTCACCACATCTCTTTTGTAAATGTCTATACATTTGGATCTAACCTGAGGGCACCAGATAACAATGTATGAATGTGTATTGTTCATTTGATATTCTTGCCCAACTCTGAACTTTTGGAGAGCCTTTCTCTTACCACCATACCATTACAGGGTACTATGGCCTTGTTGCTGCTATTCATGCTGAAAGCCTACTACTGATCTTTCATATACTATTTGTCCTGCACAGAAAAGGGTGGCTGTGACTGTAACTCTCTGTGAATGTCAACACCAGCATAAAAGCCATCTAATGGAATACAAATGATTTGAAGACCTCTGCATGTGCAAACCTGTGGGAGCCTCAGTGGATGCCTCTGCCAAATTGCATTTAGTTAACAGCCATGTATTTAAATCACGGGAAAGTGTGCAGCAGCTGTTTACCTGGTAGAAGAGGGTTGCTATCTACTCTCTGCTGAGCTGAGACTTCTGGGTTTGGGGTGGGGTTTCATTTCCTTGCAGTTACATATTTCATGCCTTGCCGTTATCATTTCTTTCAGCTCATTTCTCAGTGTGGTGTCAGGAACATAATACTGTTTGTCTCAGTAGCATTGGATATGGCAGCCTAGCTCAAGGAATTTTTTTGCTGACCATGCAACAAGGTGATGTTCTCAGGGTTTTGGGATTCCAATGTCATGCTCCTCTTTGTGCACTTTCTCGCACTTTCTCACTCTCCCTTCACCTAGTCTTAGGGGTACCAGCTGGTAGTATAGTCCAAATTCAATATTCAAGCACTTCTGCTTCATTTGTGCAAGTACCCTTTATTTTTTGCTATAGCTGCTGTTGTTGTCTCCTGCAAGCTAAAAATGTCTATGTTAAGCTGACTTAATCCTCTTAACGACTGTTACAGATCTGTGCCATACCCCAGCATGTGGTGTCTGAACATTGAGAAACAACAGTGGTCTAGATGAGGGTCTTAAGATACTACTGTACTTCAGGACAGAGAGGTGACATTTTTCTGAATGTAGAATTTGTCTTGGATGGTAAAATAAAATAACATTTGCGGTTTTCATGTAGTTTCAGATCAAAGAGGGAAGTGTATTTTAACAAATTCACATTTCTAATTAAACTGGTTCTGATACATGAATCAAAGTATCAGCATTAATATAAAAGCTGAAAAAGATAATTAGAGGAAATTGGCCTCAGTCATTGAGCATTTCTTATGCCTTTCTTTTATTCTATTATACAAAGCTTGTTCAGTCTCTACCTATTTCTTGTTCTTTTTCTTAAGCAGATATGGATATTCAAGGACAATTTCCTTAAAATTCACTCTGGAAAGTGAATATTATCTAGTTGCTAGGAGATAACTATTTGTTTCTTTAATAAGAGAACACTTTGGCTGCTTCTTGTAGGAGACCCTGCTTACGGATCTCTGCTGTCACATTTTTACCTAGAGATAATAGGCTAACAAAAGCTTTTATACAGCAGTATGTATCTGTAGACTTAAGATAGAAGCAATTACTTTTAACAAAACAAGAACTCCAAGAAATGTTAGCTGTCCTTCAGACTTGTGCATTGTCTTAGGAAAACAAACAAACAAAAAAAAAAACACAAAAACAACTACAAAATCTTGAAAGAAACAAAGAAGAAAGGCTTCCAATTGTTATAAAGGTTAAACTTATGCATGAACAGCCACATTTAGCCACATCTTGTATATGCCATATATTCAATTCAATGTCAAAAAGCAGAAAAGTGCGTGGCACGTTCAGGAAGGTGGAAAAGAGAGTTGGGGTGGATTGAGCTGCTAGTTCACCTATTCAAAAACGTACTATTGCCTATATTTGAAAATAGTGTTCAAAACCTTTCTCTTCTGCTGAAGATTTTTCTCCCTCAAGATTTCTAAGCATTGACACTAAGAAACTGTGCAGGAGTAAGAACCTAAATTCAGTGTTCTGTGTACTGAGATTTATATGTTCAAGGACAACACTGCATCAGCATTGGTATGCTATACTGGTTTACCAGGAAACCTACAAACCTGGCCCCGGTACAGCATCTTGCCTAAATGCTCTGAATGAGTTTAATAATCTGGAATTCTGAAATGTTTAACTCTGTAACACCCACATCTGAATGAGCAATCACATTGTCTTTTTTAGCAGTCTTGTTGAAAAACACTAATTTTAGTAGCACAACTCAGCTGTTCTAGGACTTAAGCTGCAGTTTTAGGAAAAGATAATGTTGGCATATGACTACTTTTCCCATGTTGCTTGACTTATGAATGGTTTATGAGAGCAAGAAAAGATCTTCCATTTAATATTTTTGTCTAGTATGATTTGAGGATGTTTCTACTAGGTACTGTGAATTATGAAGTAATGGGGTTATTATACAGGTAAATGTGCCCTCTGAGTAATTTGTAGTTATAGAAATTGCTACAGATAGAACTATTCACACAAGGTATAGCTAATCAATATGTCAAATTCTACCCTGATACTTCTCAGTTTTTTAAAAACAGTGATTTTGGAATTAGATCTCATTTATCTTCATGCAGGTAATCCATTTTTTTTTTTTTTTTTTCTGTAAATATCCTTTTGTGAGCAAGTTAAGACTTCAGGACCTTTTTTTTTTTTCTATTATTATTATTCCTAAATATAATTTTATTCCTAAATTCATGTACAAGGTTTTTATTAAGTGTATTTTTATTAAGCTATAATTAATGTTTGAACACAGAAGTATCTTGTAGGCTCTATACTTCTGGCTATGCCAGAGAACCTGCTACCCCTTTGCCACAGATATTGGTTTTTGTTGTTGTTTGTTTTGTTTTTGTTTTTCTCAAATTCTGCTCTAAACAAGAGTAAAATACCCACCAGTAGATGGAAAAGAAGAGGGAGGGAAAATGTTGGATATCTACCACAACACCTTGTTTAACATTCAGTAGCTACTCAGCCAGCCATTGCTGCTGTAGAATAAAAAACTCAAATACTGGTCCATGCTTTGTGCTCTGCTGTGAAGCAGGTTTGTCTGAGCATTACCATTTTCCTGCTGTACATTAGAATTATTTTTTTCTTTATGGAGCTGTACCAAGGAATCTGCACTTTGGAGGGGAAAAAGAACACAAAATATGTTGTAACTGGTAGCTAGATCATTCACTGAAGTGTCTCTGTTATTAAATTAAGCTGATAATCAGTCTGCTAGATGACTAATGCAGTGTTAGCCAGACTGAGCTATGGCATTTTCAGTACTGGAAACATGAGGAAGATGACATGGTATAAACATGGAGCTGTTGGCTTATACGGTACTGAGGACATTCATATGAGTGGTAGTCATATGGTTAGGACCTATAGACACAGGCTGGTTGGTAGGAGCAGTTGGTTGGAAAACTTCCAAGACCCTCAGTAGAAACTGGGAAAAGTAAGCATTCTTTTACGCGCTTACACTTCACTAGACTCAAGTTGAGGTTGCAATTTGTTCAACTGTCAATTAGAATTGTGACTATTGGTATTTCTAATGTCACATTAAGTTTCAACACATTAATGGTAGGATAGTTTCCTACACTTCTGTGTTTGTCAGTGCCATGGATTTCAGAGTATTCCTAGAAGAAATCGGAGTTCCCATTGGTCATATGCTTCCAAAGTATTTTCTTTTGAGGGCATCTTTGCATATTTTGTCATGGCAAAGACTGATCTATGGCACATGTGCATCCTCATTTAGCCCAGTAACTCTGTGAGCGGTTATGTGTCTGTGTCCCCAGCTAGATTTCTTTGATTACTCTTTTGTCATCTCTACCACTGTTTCTCCTGTCCCTTCACAGTTACAGCCTGAGTCTGGAAGTAAGCTAACTTCTATATTGCGGGC